>NC_053496.1:100622808-100922808 GCF_905171775.1 Rana temporaria
TCTGATGGTAGATTTGTGATCTGATGGTAAATTTGTTATCTGTTGGTAGATTTGTGATCTGATGGTAAATTTGTGATCTGATGGTAAATTTGTGATCTGATGGTAGATTTGTGATCTGATGGTAGATTTGTGATCTGATGGTAAATTTGTGATCTGATGGTAGATTTGTGATCTGATGGTAAATTTGTGATCTGATGGTAGATTTGTGATCTGATGGTAGATTTGTGATCTGATGATTTGTGATCTGATGATTTGTGATCTGATGGTAGATTTGTGATCTGATGATTTGTGATCTGATGGTAGATTTGTGATCTGTTGGTAGATTTGTGATCTGATGGTAAATTTGCGATTGTGATCAGATGCTGGAATTGTATTTATTTTCGGTAGAAATGTCCTTAATATTTCTCATCGATCGGATTCTGCTCTGATTAAGGAATACATTAGTGACATTTAGTAGAGTGACATTTCATGACAATCATACATTCTGCAGAATAAACCGTTTGCATTGCACATCATTAACTGTCATTTCTTAGTCGGCTATTCTCTGTTATTTCGGACATGTGAAAGACTCGTGGAGCTCACTGAGTTTAAGCCGTGATCTACTTAAGAAATGATAGATGTCTGGTGTATATCCATCTATCTAGTTGGGAGATGAGAGACGAGGGTGTGGATCCCAATTAATAATCTGATCCTCAGAGATAATGACAATCTGAGCACTGCTATGGGGGGCAATGAAAAGAAACAATGACACCCACTTGGCCTTATGTCATTTTGAAAGATCAAGAGGCCTGGAAAATTATATTTTTTCTTTTATTATTATTATTATTATTATTATTATTATTATTATTATTATTATTATATTTATGCATGGATGTATCATGTACATGTGTTTCTGGGTTTATTCTAATGTATGTGCACATTTGTTTAATTAATATATATATATATATATATATATTCATAGCTAACATGCAATGATACCAGTATATTGAACTCATTTTTATACCATAATAATAATAATTTTCACACAGTTACAAAATACATCTTGTGCACATCTCTTGCAAAGGATTAGTCTGCCTTGTAAATATCCAGTGATGATAAAAATGCAGTTTCTATGGGCTGACATCCCAAGTTATATGTGCTGCATACTTTTGGCCCTTTATCTAAGAGCAGATCTCAGCAGCAGGCACAATAGAAAGTTTTCTGCTGGGAACAAAAGCTGCGATGTGATCTGGGTTCAGCTCTGGTCATCAAGAGAACTGACAGCTGCAGGTGCTGGGCACTCTCACACAGGATCCAGGGGCCCCATGGGCTGATGGAAGGGCTGCCTGAGACACAGCTACTCACTGCTGCAGGCAGCATGGAAAGCATTGATTACACATACAACTGTTTGCTACAGATCATTCTCCAACAATTATGTGCTTCATAATTACATCCAGCTTCTTATTCACTTCAGCAATGAATGTTAAACATTGAACAACTGCTAACTACAGTATATAATAATAATAATAATAATAATAATAATAATAATAATAATAATAATAATAATAATAATTACATAGTTAATCTAGCTGAAAAAAAAAGTCCATCCAGTTCAACCAACAGGAAAAAACAAAAACAAATAAACATTCACACAAATAGAAAACCTCCATATACACAATCCTATATCCACAGTTGATCCAAAGGACGTCAGAAACCCCAAATAATCCAATTTGCTCCAGCGAGGGAAAAAAATCCTCATCCCCCAAGAAGCAATAGGATATTCCTGGGTCACATTTACCTATAAAATGTAAATGTATTTAGTTATATCATGTGCACAATAATAACAACAATAATAATATAAACTGTAAATCTATCTATCTATCTATCTATCTATCTATCTATCTATCTATCTATCTATCTATCTATCTATCTATCTATCTATATATAGTTCTCTCTCTCTCTCTCTCTATATATATATAAATCTATATCTATATATATAAATACATAAATATAGATATATATCTATATAGTTATCTATCTACAGTATAGCTATAGAGATAGATATCTATATATATCTTAAATAATATTCTCTATGGGCCAGATTCACAAAAGAATTACGTCGGCGTATCTATTGATACGCCGCGTAATTTAAAATTTCCCGCGTCGTATCTTTGTTTTGTATCTACAAAACAAGATACGACTGCATCTGGGATCAATCCGACAGGCACACGTCTTAGTACGCCGTCGGATCGTAGATGCATTTTTTTCCGCCGGCCGCTAGGTGGCGTTTCCGTCGAATTCCGCATCGAGTATGCAAATTAGCTAGTTACGGCGATCCATGAACGTACGTCCGGCCGGCGCATTTTTTTACGTCGTTTGAGAAAGTCGTTCGCGAATACGGCTGTACGTCATTTACGCTCACGTCAAATCCAATATGTCCTTGCGACGTAATTTGGAGCAATGCACACTGGGATATTTTACGGACGGCGCATGCACCGTTAAAAAAAACCTAAAAAACGCGGGGTCAAGGCAAATTTAAATAAAACACGCCCCCAACATCCCCATTTGAATTACGCGGCCTTACGCTGCAACACATACGTTACGCCACCGTAAATAAGGGCGCAAGTTCTTTCTGAATATAGAACTTGCTCCCAAAGTTACAGCGGTGTAACGTATCGGGGATAGGTTACGCCAGCAGAAAGATCCGCTTATCTTTCTGAATCTGGCCCTATGTGTATATGTATGATGTGTGTATACCAGGGATGAGTTCTATGCCTATTAAGCAAGCATACAGGAGTTGATTTGCTAAAACTGGAGAGCGCAAAATCTGATGCAGCTCTGCATAGAAACCAATCGGCTTCCAGTTTCTTTTTGTTTTGTTTTCTTTTGTCAGTTGAACAAGCTGAAGGTAAAAGCTGATTGGCTACCATGCAGACCTGCACCAAATTTTGCAATCTATAGTTTTAGTAAATCAACCCCTACAATCATTTCCCACTCCATCCATATACCCCATGTGTACCAATTGGGCGGCTGTACCAAAGGACTTGAGAATCTTCACTTTAAAAAAATTGTTTGAATATTCTCATCAATTATCCAAACATGAAAAGCATCTGCACATGACTAGATATTCAAAGGGAACAATAAATAGTAAAAAAAATACCAAATTTTTTAGTAAAACCCCTCAACTTGTTTAGTAAATCAGCCTAATATGTACATACTGAAAAGTTAAGTTCACTCAGGCAATAAAATAAAAACTTTTGAGGCACCTATAGCATTTTTGATGTGTTTTGGATGCATGTAGGAGGTAAAGATGTGTCTGCGCACCTGTTTACTGTAGACCATATGCATTGGGCTGTGTTGGGCAGCCTTAGTTACGCAGTCCTAACGCACAAAAACGGCAATTTGTGTTATGTCCTATTAGTTCAGTTTACAGCACTGCAGCAAAAAACGTAGAACATGCTGTACTTTTTTTCAGCGCAGCATATCGTGACTCAGTTCACTGCTTTGCACGCAGTACATGTCTACTCACCTGTGTGAATGTCGCCTTTGAAAACAATGCATCTGTGTTTAGATTTGTGAATAAAAAATAGTTGAAAATGCGTTAATTTTCCACCCATGAGAATGAGGCTTTGTAATGTACACCAACTGCGGTAAATAAAGATAAATAAAATGTAACTTTGTGACAATTTAGTAAAGTTTTATAAAAAAGAGAAAAGCGCAGTGCAGTGCGTCATTTACGACACATCAGCGCTGCTCCTTCTACAGCGTACACTAGCCGCTGTGGTGTGCCTTGTCATGCCTTGTAAACAGTTTTGTTTTTTGTTTTTTTTTCTGGAAGGAAAGCCATTTAAACCAGAGGCTGCTCTAAGCACTGAGCAAATGTTTGACTTTCAAGTGTCTAGAGTGCGTTTGTTGCGTGCTGCAATTGATGTGAATTGAGGCATTTGGCAAGCTTCGCAAGTTTCCAAGGCATGCCAAACGCTGCAAGCCAGATCAAAAACAATGCAAAAAAGCGATGTATGTGTGTAGTAGAGCCTTCATTTTTCCGTAAAATGTTTTTGATCATTAGGGCAAGGAACTAAAGTTCCTGCGTAAATGATCACTAAATAGATCTGTTTTTTAATGTGTCAAAATTTGTGCTATTATTGGTATACATGTACAGACATACCCCACTTTTAAGTACACAATGGGGTTTATTTACTATCGCTAAAAAGTGCAAAATCAGGCTCACTTCTGTACAGAAACCAATGAGCTTCCAGGTTTTATTACCAGGCTTAAAGCGGGGGTTCACCCAAAAAATAAATTTTTAAAATTACATTCAGCCGAGTTGTCCTAATGACAATCGGCTGCTTTTTTTATTTTTTCGTACATACCTTATTTTCACCGCCGCTTCCGGGTATGTCTTCTACGATTCCTTTCTGATTGACAGGCTTCCGACCGTCGCATACTACGCATCATGAGTTGCCGAAAGAAGCCGAACGTCAGTGCGCAGGCGCCGTATAGAGCCGCACCGACGTTCGGCTTCTTTCGGGAACTCGTGACGCGTAGTATGCGACGGTCGGAAACCTGTCTATCAGATAGGAACTCCCAGTCCCGGAGAAGACATACCCGGAAGCGACGGTATGTACGCAAAAAAAAAAACCAGCCGATTGTCATTAGGAAGGACAACTCGGCTGAATGTAATGTTAAAAATTTATTTTTGGGTGAACCCCCGCTTTAATTAAACAAGCTGTGGTTTGAAGCTCATTGCTTTCTATGCTGAAGTGAGCCTGATTTTGCACTCTCCAGCGATAGTAAAGCCCCATTGTGTACTTAAAAGTGGGGTATAACTCAGGCATACCCCACTTTTAAGTACACAATGGGGTTTTATTTACTAAAGCTGGAAAGCGCAAAATCAGGCTCACTTCTGCAGGGTTTTATTACCAAAGCTTAATTGAACAAGTTGGGGTTAGAAGCTCATTGGTTTCTATGCAGAAGTGAGCCTGATTTTGCACGTTCCAGCGATAGTAAATAAACCCCATTGTGTACTTAAAAGTGGGGTATGCCTGTATACTCCTGTCCTCAGACACAGATTTTTGGATTCTGTGTTACGGATCTGAACGCCATACATGTCTACTCACCTGTGTGAATGTCTCCATTGAATACAATGCATCTGTGTTTAGAGCTGTGAATAAAAAATCATTGTAAATGCGTTTATTTTTTCCACCCGTGAGAATGAGGCCTTGTAATGTACAGCCAATGGCGGTTCTTTACACCAATGTGAACAAGGCCCAGATTTAATACAGAGCAAATAAGGCAGCAATATAGGATGCAACGCACAATAAATATGGAGATTTATGAATACAGGAAAACATTACACAGACACACAGTGGAATTACGTTAATCACACAGAGCTAAGAAGGGTGTGAAAGGAGAGAGGATTTGATAGCTGATCCCAAAAGATATTAACAGGATCTTGTTACAGAAAGTGGTAGTAAGGTTATGTATTTAGAAACAGATACAGCGGCATATTTTAAAAGAGGCACCAGAACACAGATCTCATTTAGTGTGTTTGTACAGTTGCATCGCACATTCATTAGTCGATTATCTGGTTCACCAGTTTATATACTCATTAAAGTGAGCTTATCATCAGAATCCAATGCTGGCTCTGTCTTCACCGGTCCCTCAATCTGTATACCCATCTTCAGAGATGGGAAAGGGGGCATATTTTAGTAGTACGAAGGCAAAGGACACACCCTTGCCATACCCCCAGTTGTGTAGAACCACGAAAAATAATTACTCAAAAAAATGATTGGGTAAACCTACAAGCACTTTCATCCCCACTATTTATTTTTCTTTATACAGGCTTTTATTAAAAAATAAAAATAATAAAAGAAAATAATTTAGAGGTTGGATGAAAAAATTTGGCTTACTGTACACATTACAATCTTTTTTTAGGTCTACCAACAAATTAGTAATGCAAAAGCCTGCATCTAAAGATGATTGTGCAGAGATTGTAAAGCCTCGTACACACGGCCGAGGAACTCGACGTGCCAAACACATCGAGTTCCTCGGCCAGTTCAGCACTGAAGCCGCCGAGGAGCTCGGCGGGACGAGAGCTCCCATAGAACAACGAGGAAATAGAGAACATGTTCTCTATTTCCTCGTCGAGCTCCTCGTCGGCTTCCTCGGCTGAAAGTGTACACACGACCAGTTTCCTCGGCAGAATTCAGCCAGAAACTCGGTCGGAAGCTGAATTCTGCCGAGGAAACTGGTCGTGTGTACGGGGCCTAAGATACAATTATAAATGTATGGTGACCCTTGGTGTGGTTTGGGATTTAAGTAGTTAACATTTTTGTTTAACATATACAGTAAAACCTTGGTTTGAGAGTAACTTGGTTTGAGAGCGTTTTGCAAGACAAGAAAAATGTTTTAATAAATTCTGCTTTGATATACAAGTGATGTCTTGAGAGTAGCGTCATGTCACAACTGAGTATAAAAAAAAGAAGAGAGGAGCCTCTAAGTGTAACAATATGGTGACATTTAATGAAGGTACAACATTTAGCAACTTATTGCTACACATAAGCCTCGTACACACGACCGAGTTTCTTGGCAAAAACCAGGCAAAAACCATCAAGGCTTTGATTCAGTCTCCGCATTGAAACCACGGAAGCGGCGTCATGACGTCACTTCCGGGTTTCTCGGCTGCCAATGGCGCCGGATTTAAAAAAGTACACAGTATTCAGAATCGCCGTTTTCGGCGATCTGAATACTTTGAAGTGCAAAGGAGGGCTCGGAGGTCTTTTAGACCGCGATCCCTCCATAAAGAGTACCTGTCACCACCTATTGCTGTCACAAGGGATGTTTACATTCCTTGTGACAGCAATAAAAGTGATCAAAATGTAAAAAAAATAAAAAACACAATTTAATATTATAAAAAAATAAAAAATAAATAAGAAAACAAAAAAAAAAATGTTTTAAAGGGTGAACCTCCTTAATCGCGCGATTAATCGTGAGTTAACTATGACATTAATGCGATTAATCGTGATTAGAAATTTTAATCGCTTGACAGCACTAATATATATATATATATATATATATATATATATATATATATATACACATATATAGATATATATATATATATGTGTATATATATATATATATATAGATAAAGATAGATATCTATCTATCTATCTATCTATCTATCTATCTATCTATCTATCTATATATATATATATATATATATATATATGTATATATATATATATATATATATATATATATATATATATACATACATACAAACAAAGTACAGAAAATGTAAAATAAAATCTATCTGTCTATCTGTCTATCTGTCTATCTGTCTATCTATCTATCTATCTATCTATCTATCTATCTATCTATCTATCTATCTATCTATCTATCTATCTATCTATCTACAAAGTACAACAAAATTTAAATAAAAGCAAAATCAAGCACATGCCACAGGTAAATACAGGGGTTGATTTACTAAAACTGGAGAGTGCAAAATCTGGTGCAGCTCTGCATGGTAGCCAATCAGCTTCTAACTTCAGTTTGTTTAATTAAACTTTGACAAAAAAAAATAAATAACAAATTATAATAAAAAACTGGAAGCTGATTGGTTTCTATGCAGAGCTGCGCCAGATTTTTCACTTTCCAGTTTTAATATATCAACCCCACTGTATGATTGGGGGCCAAAAAACTGTTATCGAACCAAACAGGACAATGATGAAAAAACATGATGTGGAAACGTGGACCTGAATAAACACATTTTTTGATTGCTGTTTTTGTTGTCAACCTGCCTATTTACAGATAATTTTTCTGCATGCTTTATATGGACTGTACGCAGGCCACCCCCCTTGTTAGAGTCCGTGGTGGCCGCCTCTCCACGATTTTTATCTATATCTTGCGTTTACACCCATTTAGTGCATTACTACCAACTAGTGAACCGATTCAAAGGCAGCGCTGTATAAAGATTATGTAATGTTTATTTATGTGTGCAATCTATAATCACTGTCTGTATCCGTGCCATCTAGTGTTACAGCAGCCCAGACCGTTTTCTCCGCACCCTGTAAATGGAGCTGTATATTAGTGGGGAATATTGTATAACATATATATATATATAAGGTTGTCAGCACAAGTCAATCTGTATGAGATGATGGAAGTTTCTGTCACCCCTCTGAAAATGGAGAGGTTCCTGGCATCACGTGACCGCCTAATAGAGGGAAGGTTATGTGACCTGTCTGTGCATGAACATGTGCATTGATTGAGCTGCCTGCAAATGGGGAGGCGACTTGATAGCTGTTTTCTGTTACCAGGATACACAGACATTTACATCAGGCCGTAGGCATCCTATAATCAGTCTGCATGCAAGATCAGGCTTCTTTAGGCCATCAAGGGGTTTCCTGTCCGCCTAGGAGTACAAATCCCAGCTTATACTTTATATACCTCCAGCATAGCCGTAGAGGCAGTATATTAGAATTATATACCCTCTATGTGGGTGGAGGCCTGTAATAACTGACAAATCTATACATGTTGTCATGACATCATTAATACACATCATGCATAATGTATTGTGTATCTACTTGTCTCTTGCTAACTGTTTTTGCATTTGTTTTGGAAAAAAGTGTTGCGATATTTGACTCTCATTCAGGTTTTAAAAGCCAACTTTAGGAATCTGAAAAAATCGACTTTTGCAGTGCTGCAAGGGTTAAATGCTTGCTGTGTTTAGGGGTGCTGGAAAAAATAAATACTTACCTTATTCCGTGCGACCACCCCCCTATAGATTTCTCGCTAAGCCCCTCACAGCCGTGGATGCATGCTTATCCTCTCCATGTACAGTGCAGGGTTGCTAGCCCTTCATTGTACATGATGAAGCCGAGAGGCTGCCCACAGACTTTGGGGGGAAGAAAGCAGCAGTGAAACCAGCCAGGATGAGGGATAAGGTAAGGAATAATGCCTGTTTCTGTACCCTCTAGTCCAGGGGTCTCCAAACGTTTTCAACAAAGAGACAGATTATTTTCCTTTAGACTTTAAGGGGGTTGGATTGTGGGCAGTAAAAAAGTAATATCCTGACGCCAGTGGGAGTAAACAATGTCTCAGCCTTGGTGGTTGGTGAGTGTTAAAATTTTACACAGAGGCTGTGGTCAGTAGGAGGAGGAATAGTGCCCCGTCATTGGTACCAGTGGGAGGAATAGTGCCCCATCATTGGTATCAGTTGGAGGAATAGTGCCCCATCATTGGTATCAGTTGGAGGAATAGTGCCCCCTTCATTGGTAATAATTGGAGGAATAGTGCCCCCTTCATTGGTATCAGTGGGAGGAATAGTTCCGCATCATTGGTATCAGTGGGATGAAAATTGCCCCATCATTGGTATCAGTGGAAGGAATATTGCCCCATCATTGGTATCAGTGGGAGGAAAAATACCCCATCATTGGTATCAGTGGGAGGTATATTGCCCCATCATTGGTATCAGTGGGAGGAATGTTGCCCCATCATTGGTATCAGTGGGAGGAATAGTGCCCCATCATTGGTATCAGTGGGGGAAATAGTTCCCCATCATTGGTATCAGTGGGAGGAATAGTGCCCCATCATTGGTATCAGTGGGAGGAATATTGCCCCATCATTGGTATCAGTGGGAGGAATAGTGCCCCATCATTGGTATCAGTGGCAGAACTAGTTCCCCAACATTGGTATCAGTGGGAGGAATTTTGCCCCATCATTGTTATCAGTGGGTGGAATATTGCCCCATCATTGGTATCAGTGGGAGGAATATTGCCCCATCATTTAAATCAGTGGGGGGAATATTACCCCATCATTGGTATCAGTGGGAGGAATGGTGCCCCAAGGGCCAGATAAGGCCTCTTGCACACAATACTCCTGTTTGAGCATCTACTTTCGTCGACTTTTTTTTGTATGTATTTTGGGACATTTTTGCGCATTTGCGTTCTCGCAAACTTATTCTCACCTTTTTGTTCTGCATAATATGTAAGTGGACATTTGTACACATTTGTGCGCAATCGTGCATATTTGTGCGCATGGGACGTAAATTACTGACCAAAAATGCAGATTTTTCATTTTTTCTGTTTTTGTTACTGAAGAATGCATGGCTCTTGTTTACAGGCACATTTCAAATAATGGAGTGTATTTTAGCTTAGTAAAAAAAACTGTACTGAGCTTTTTAACGCTGCAGTGTGCAAGAGGCCTAAAGGCAAGCAAATGGCTCACTGGAGGCAGTTTGGAGACTGTTACGATATCTTACTTATTTTTTATCAACGCAATCTGTGTGGTTGAATAAAGAGAAAGGTTTTGCTGAACAGTTTAGTTATCCTACAGCTACCTATGTCTGGGACTCTGTTGGTGACACTTGATTTTCTAGGTCGGAACAGGTGACTTAAACTTTAGAACTTGCTGCTACTCTTCATGATAGCCATTGGATCAGCATGACAGCCAGACGGAGAGGTCAGAAATGGCAGGCTCCATATTCTCTCATCACAGGTTTCATTACAGCTTAAATCTAGGCAAACAGCTGAATACACAGATCAAATACACTTGGGGGTTGATTTACTAAAACTGAAGAGTGCAAAATCTGGTCCAGCTCTGCATGGTAGCCAATCAGCTTCTAACTTCAGCTAGTTGAATTAAGCTTTTAAAAAAAAAAAAAAAAAAACAGAAGCTGATTGGTTTCTATACAGAGCTGCACTAGATTTTGCACTCACCAATTTTAGTAATTCAACTTCATAGTGAGCTGTTTTGACTACCAAAGCATTTGTATTCGTACACACGACCGAGGAACTCGACGGGCGAAACACATCATTTTCCTCGTCGAGTTCCTTGTTAGGCTGTCGAGGAACTCGACAAGGCAAGTTTCTCCATTCCCGTCGAGGAAAAAGAAGACATGCTCTCTTTTTGGCTCGACGGGATTCTCGACAGTTTTCTCGTCGAAAAATGTACACACGACCGGTTTCCTCGGCAAAAAAAAAATCCCAGCAAGTTTCTTGCTGGTTTTTGCCAAGTAACTCGGTCGTGTGTACGAGGCCTTAGATTTACACAGCTCTACCACAAAGCACAACCCTGTCTTTTTTCTGCTTCAGCAGTTGATCTTGTTCTTCCCCCAGCCTGTGACTGGACAGTGAAAGGAGAAGCAGTACACCGATCAGCTCATTCCTTTGTCACGCTGCTTTTTTTCATCCTATTGATATGCTGCTTGTTAGAGACCGCACCACCACTGACTAGCTCCATGTGCTGCTTTTCCCTCTCCTGGTTTGAACTCTGCTGTACAGAGGTTGCAAGAGGCTGTAATTATTTTGAATTCTGGCACTTACACTGCTTGCATTTAAAAATACATTTAATGGTGTAGAGATGCATAAATGTGTGTCTTTTATATCTACCCAGAGTTCAGATTTAATCCAAGAGAAACTGTCACCAACAAAAGTATGAAAATGCTAGTAGTGTAACCACCCTGGCGGTTGGATTATGTCCGATTTTTGCGTCTTAAAGTGGTACAATTATTTTGCATAGAAATTTGGCGTTTTATAATTTAAATAAAAAAACTATCAATAATTATAACAAATAAAAATATAATAATAATAACAATTATTCAATAATGTAATCAAATCAAAAACACTGAAATTTGCTCAGTTGCAGAATTGTCGCTGTCATTACTTTCAGTGTTTGATGACCAATTTCCCCACAAATCGCTATCGCTCAATTCTGCAAGTGATTCTAATTTGTTATCGCTGTTTTCTAGCTGCTCTAAAACCACTTTTGACGTAAAGGGACACTTTTTGGTCACTATGGACAATCTCCAGTTTCCAGGCAGAAAAAACAGTCTTTATTATATAAACGTGCATGCAGGACACTGGACAGACCACTAGGGGCAAAGGGGGTGTAATTATTTTATACAGTCCTGTAATCTGATTACAGTATACTGTATGTATTGTGTGTAGGGTTGTCCCGATACCGATACCAGTATCGGTATCGGGACCGATACCGAGTATTTGCGGGAGTACTTGTACTCCCGCAAATACCCCCGATACCTAAATAGAACACTTGCCCCACCCACCCAACCCCCCCCCCCCAACGAATGCCGCTGAATATCACAGCTTTCATTTGAATAGCTGTATAGACACTCCCCCTTGCTCGGGATCTGTCCAATCCCGAGAAAGGGGGAGTGTCTATACGCGGCGCAGCGGGGAATACTACAGCTATTCAAATGAAAGCTGTGATGTTCCCCGCACGCTGTTTAACCCATGCGGCGGCGGCATCTAGGTATGGGGGGACATGGCTGGATATAGGGGGGACATGGCTGGATATAGGGGGGACATGGCTGCATGTAGGGGGGACATGGCTGCATATGTGGGGGGACATGGCTGCATATGTGGGGGGACATTGCTGCATATGTGGGGGGACATGGCTGCATATAGGGGGGACATGGCTGGATATGGGGGGGGACATGGCTGGATATGGGGGGGGACATGGCTGCATATGTGGGGGGACATGGCTGCATATGTGGGGGGACATGGCTGCATTTGTGGGGGGACATGGCTGCATTTGGGAACACATTTAAAAAAAAGTATCGGTATTCGGTATCGGCGAGTACTTGAAAAAAAGTATCGGTACTTGTACTCGGTCCTAAAAAAGTGGTATCGGGACAACCCTAATTGTGTGTTTTTACTTTTTTGAATTATTTATAGTTATTTATTATATTATAATTTATGATTTTGTGTTTCAAACTTTATCATACCCGGGATGTCTACGAAGCCTCGTACACACGACCGAGGAACTCGACGGGCGAAACACATCGTTTTCCTCGTCGAGTTCCTTGTTAGGCTGTCGAGGAACTCGACAAGGCAAGTTTCTCCATTCCCGTCGAGGAACATGCTCTTATTTTGGCTCGTCGAGTTTCTCGACAGTTTCCTCGATGAAAATGTACACACGACCGGTTTCCTCGGCAACAAAATATCTCCCAACAAGTTTCTTGCTGGTTTTTGCCGAGAAACTCGGTCGTGTGTACAAGGCCCTAGACTCTTGTTTGGACAGATTTAAGTGAGTTATTCCTAAGAATTGCAGCACCTAAAATCTGACATAATCATACCGCCAGGGAGGTTAATGCATGTTCATAGTTGTCAACTGTTTTCCTATCATATAGAAAGTTTTAGGGCATCTAGGAAGAGTGACATAAAATGTGACATTTGTAAGGGAATTCACGTAACAGTTATGAATATCCTGGTTTCCAGACTGTCTCTGCCTTTAAAGTTTTATTGTTCATAGATGGAACAAATATGTAGATTAGGAGTTGTTACTCTGACTTTACTTGTTGAATGCTTGTTCCATGTTAGCGACTCAAGAACTATCAATATAAGTAGCTAGCATGTTCAGAAGGAGGTCAGCAAGGGTTTCCTTAGATATCTCATACTCATTGTGGGTGGGTAGTATTTTTGTACCCACTCATGTGCTGTCGCCTTGGCACGTTTTGTATGTTTTGGCAGCTGGTCTCATATCGTGTTGCAGGTTGCCCAAAAATGAACCATCTACAATCAACCCGATTCCTGTTATGCATCTGTTGACAGCAATTATAGGTCATAGGGTAGTTATTACTGAACTAGCAGAGGAACAGTCACTACAACTAATCTGGTTATTGCTTCTACCGCTTGCCTAGGAGCGGGACTAGCCTATTTCTAGACATATTAAATGACACGATTAGGAGATCTGCCTCCACAGACAGCCCTACTGTCATACACAATTGTATGACCTGTTTGCACAGGTAGCCCATTTGCTTATATTAGGTAGACAAACAGGTCAGCAACAAGGATGTAAAAATGCAAATACCTAAAAAGTGAGTAACTAAAGATATTTACAAATGTTTGTCAAGGATGATTCCTTATTTGTGGGTTGAGAAAGCACTTGCCCTGTATGTCTCAATTTTTCTAGTACATAAAATAATCCTGAAATACAAGAACTAATGAGGTCATGTGTAATAAAGGTGGAATGCCTAGAAAGAATGTTAATTCAACATTATATCAGTATACAGCAAGTAGTCTCTTGTGAATCTAAAGCTTCCAAGAGGATGTGAAGAATACAACACAACTACCCAAACCCAAGCAAAGATAAACAAATCTGTATTTTTCCTAAAAAATTATATTTTTTGTCCTAAAGCAGTACTGAACCCAAGTCAAGAACAAACATTTATTATATTCTTAGATGTGGTGGCTGCATTAATTTTCTTTTCTTTTCTGCTTTTTTTCCCCTTTATTTTTACCCTCTCTATTTATCCTGGTGATCGTTATAACCAAGAGTGAAAGTGAAAAAAAACCCCTCAAATTTTAAGTTGTTGGATAAAGGGTACATTTTCCAATAGGGACACTAGTTATGTTGATCCTGGTAACAACAAGGGATTTCCCTCACTTTGGAGGGATATACTCAAACTTTGTGTTGTGGATATGGGACATCATTTAATGGGAAATTTTCCCAATGGGGCACAGATGACAAAACAAATGATAGGGGTATTAACCCTCCTGTACTTAATCAATGAGTGAGTAACTTGTATAGCGCTAACAAATGCAAACTAAATCGCCTCAAGGCTCTTGTATCCAGAGTCGTCTTTGTCCTTTAGAAGAGGTGGGTCTTCAGTTTTTTCCTGAAGGCGCAATGGTGGTCTTCCATGCGGATGCTCGTTGGTAACGCGTTCCACAGCCATGACCCCTGGACTGCAAATCTTCTTTCTCCTTTCGATTTGTAGCGGGTCTTGGGGGTGCAGAGCAGGTTTTGATAAGTCGACCGTAGGGCCCGCCCAGGGTTGTAGTGTCGTATTTTCTCGCATAGGTATTGCAGGGCTTTTCCTTGTGTGCATTTGTGAGTGAGGCAGAGTGTCTTGAATGTCACCCGATCCTTTACAGTTAGCCAATGGAGGGACTTCAGGCATGGGTGATGGAATCCGAAGGCTTTTTTCCCATTATCAGTCTGGCAGCTGTATTCTGGATGACTTGTAGACACAAGATCTGGTATTTGGGTAGTCCTAGGTAGAGGGAGTTAGCGTAATCCAGTCGAGCATTCATGATTGTTCCGACTACTACTGCTGTGTCCTTATCTGGGATGAAGGGGATGAATCTACGTAGCAGGCGTAGGAGATGGTGGGCTCTGCTGACTACTGATCCTATTTGTGCATCCATGTTCATGTCTGAATCAAAGATAACTCCGAAACTTTTGACCTTGGTGCTTGGGGTGATGATTTGTTCAAGGATGGTGGGAGGTGTGCCTGTTGTCCTGGAGTTTTTCTTTCGATTTGCGTGGAGAAAGAGAAGTTCAATAATAAGTAAGGGAGGATTTTGGCTTTAGTTCTATTTTAATGCAGCAAAGAGTGGAAGACCAATCTTTTTTTTCTGAAAAGACCAACACAAAGTGGCACATAACATGAAGTGGAAGGAAAATGATAAATGGTTTTCAATTTTTTTACAAATAAATATCTGAAAAGGGTGGCATGCATTTGTATTAAATCCCCTTTACTCTAATTCCCCTAACTAAAATCTAGTGGAACCAGTTGCCTTCAGAAGTCACCTAATTAGTAAATAGAGTCCACCTGTGTGTAAGTTAATCTCAGTATTAATACAGCTGTTCTGTGAAGCCCTTAGAGGTTACCCGTTGCATCAGAGGGGGGCGGGGTCCCCCGCACGTCATTGGGAAAGCCAGGGTTTCCCCATGTGTCAGGGGGGGACGAGGTCACGTGACGGGTGGCCCTGCCCTCAGCTACATAAGAGCTGTCACTGGCTCCCGCCACACTATTCCCGGGGTGTCTCCGGTGGAGACAGGATGCGCTGCGCTGGACATCTCATCGCTGGATCCTGGACCTGGATGAAGAGGAGATCATCTCATCGCTGGACCCCGGAGAGTAGAGCATCCATCGCAGGATACCAACAGTGTTGGAGCGGATACCGAGAGTGGATTACCACCGCTGGAATCTTTTTAATTTTTTTATTTTTAATAAAAGGACTAGATAATTAAACAGACTTCTTTCAATGGTGTCTGTGTGTTTTTTTTTACAATTTGTTACACTTTCTTTGTGAAATGGTAGGGGTACAATGTACCCCATTACCAATTCACATATGGGGGAGCCAGGATCTGGGGGTCCCTTTTGTTAAAGGGGTTTTCCTGATTCGGATAAGCCCCCTGCCCACAGACCCCCACAACCACCAGGCAAGGGTTGTGGGGATGAGGCCCTTGTCCCCATCAACATGGGGACATGGTGCTTTGAGAGGTCACAGACCCCCAAAGAATCCTCCCCATGTTGAGGGCATGAGGCCTGGTACGGTTCAGGAGGGGGGGCGCTCTCTCGTCGCCCCCTTTTTTTCCTGCGGCCTGCCAGGTTGCGTGCTCGGATAAAGGGTCTGGTATGGATTTTTGGGGGGAAATCCACGCCATTTTTTTTATTTGGGGCAGAGTTCTCCTTAAAATCCATACCAGACCTGAAGGGTCTGGTATGGATATTTGGGGGGAACCCCACGTAATTTTTTGTTTTAATTTGGGGAGGAGTTCCCCTTAACCTCCCTGGCGGTATGAATCTGTCTGGAATTACGTACCAAAAGCGGTACAATTATTTGCAAGGAAATTTGGCGTTTTATATTGTAGGCCTGTAATTCTTAGGAATAACTCACTTAAATCTGACCAAACAAGAATCTAATAGGCATCCCGGGTATGACATTTTTTAAAAAACAAAATTCTAAATTATAATATAATAAATAATTATAAATAATTATAACAAATAATAATGATATAATTCTAATAAAAATGATTCAATAATGTAATCAAATCAAAATCACTGAAATGTTCTCAGTTCTCAGACTTACTTTGTGAGAGAGAGTAGTAAACCAGAAACATTGTGTAGAACTACTAATCTGAAAGCTGAGTTTAAATAATAACTACAGGTATGGATATTTTATTATAGTTACGTTGGTCCAGCTTGACCATTGTAACTATGCATAATCCATACTTGTGGAATCCCTCTAAAAGCTGGAAATCCCTGTAGTGCACACTGCTACTACAATTATCTCCACTAGCTTTTGGGGTTCATGCAGAGCAACTGTCCTGGTGAATTCTGAACATATCGGAGATATCACTGCCCTACCTCTCCATGTTATCTAATCAGAGGATGCTTTGCATTCGCTAAGAGAATGCAAAGCAATCCCTGAATGGTGCCCGTGTGAGTGGCTGACCTTCTGTGTTTGAAATGCAGCAGGGCAGCCACATGGCATGGGACTGAGACACTAGTGGAGATCATTGTAGTAGCGGTGTCTTCTACAGTGATTTCCAGCTTCTAGTGGGATCCCACAGGTATGGTATATGTATTGTTTCATTGGCCTAAGCTGGACCAATGTAACTTTGTAAAAAGAACTCCTGTACTCTGGACAAACAGATACATAGGTAGATAGAATCAAAGAGTAACCCTTTTAATACTCTAAAGTGGTAGTCTAAAAAGCAATTGAAGTCAGACAGTAAACACTGCCTTTATCCCAGCACCTACCTTGTCCACTTAAAGCTGTCCCCAGCTCCCAGAGGGACCTTGTGCAGCTGTACAGTCTGCACACAGGGTATGTCCACCCGTGGATGAGATAATTTTTATCAAGAATATCAGCTTTACGTGTAAAAAAACATTGAGATACATTCACAGTAATGTAAAAGAAGTAACCATTCAAGAGAAACAGAGACTTCTAAAATAACGATTTCATGCAAAAACAAATCAGTTATAGATCTATGCAATATTTAGGTTGATGAATTGCATTTTTAAATGGCTTGTGACTACATTTATGCAAAATAAGCGAAAAATCAAAGGTCAAGTCCGTGTAGCCTACAATGATATGACAGTAGTGGTTTGATGTTTCCCCATAATGTTACCTATTTAGGTGTTATGTGGACAGCTGCTTCAGAGCCTCTTCATCTGTCAGTCAAATATTCTGTTGTATCTGCAGGGACACTGTTGAGATGCTGCTGTTCTGTCTTTGTGTTATTTTCAAAGAGTGCAAATGAAGTCTAAGAAAGGACGTCATCCTCTGTAATCTTTTACACTTCATTTTAATGTTTATTTGCATGGCATGGGCAGTCTGTTTTGAGCTGACTTTGATGTCATAGTTTAAATGTATGTTATTTTTCATTTGTTTTTACCAAGATATGTAAACCATGTATTTCTCTTGTCTATTTTCAATGATTCACCGAAGGCAGGGTCTATTCTAAGTAGTGATGACAGAATCCATTTGCCTGAGCCAGTATCAGGCTGATTTGCAGCAGTCAGTTGTATGTGCTATTCATACAGAATATATATATATATACACTGCTCAAAAAAATTAAAGAAACACTTTTGAATCAGAGTAGCAGAGGGGGAGGGGTGTATACAGAGGTGGGTTGTTAATCAGTTTCAGCTGCTTTGCTGTTAATTGAAATTAACAACAGGTGCACTAGATGGGCAACAATGAGACGACCTCCAAAACAGGAATGTTTTTTTTAGGTAGCGGTGTCTGTCATTTTTTTTTCCAACTCATCTTTTCTGACTGTTTTTCACTAGTTTTGCATTTGGCTAGGGTCAGTGTGACTACTGGTAGCACGAGGCGATACTTGGACCCTATAAAGTTTGCACAGGCAGTCCAACTCCTCCAGGATGGCACATCAATACGTGTCATTGCCAGAAGGGTTGCCATGTCTCCCAGCACAGTCTCAAGAGCATGGAGGAGATTCCAGGAGACAGGCAGTTACTCTAGGAGAGCTGGAAAGAGTCGTAGAAGGTCTTTAACCCATCAACAGGACCAGCATTTGCTCCTTTGTGCAAGGAGGAACAGAATGAGCACTGCCAGAGACCTCCAGCAGGCCACTGGTGTGAATGTCTCTGACCAAACAATCAGAAACAGACTTCATGGGGGTGGCCTGAGGGTCCGACATCCTCTAGTGTGCTCTGTGCTCACTGCCGGACACTGTGGAGCTCGATTGGCATTTTCCATTGAACATCAGAATTGGCAGGTCCGCCACTGGTGTCCCATGCTTTTCACAGATGAGAGCAGGTTCACCCTGAGCATGTATGTGACAGACGTGAAAGGGTCTGGAGAAGCCGCGGAGAACTTTATGCTGCCTGTAACATAATTCAGCATGACCGGTTTGGTGGTGGGTCAGTGAAGGTCTGGGAAGGCATATCCATGGAGGGATGCAAAGACCTCTACAGGCTACACAATGGCACCCTGACTGCCATTAGGTATCAGGATGAAATCCTTGGACCCATTGTCAGACCCTACGCTGGTGCAGTGGGTCCTGGGTTCCTCCTGGTGCACGACAATGCCCGACCTGACCTGAATCCAAAAGAACACCTCTGGGACATTATGTTTCGCTCCATCCGGTGCCGCCAGGTTGCAACTCAGTCTGTTCAGGAGCTTGGTGATGCTCTGGTCCAGATCTGGGAGAAAATACCCCAGGACACCATCCGTCTCCTCATTAGGAGCATGCGCTGATGTTGTCAGGCATGCATACAAGCACTTGGGGCCCATACAACCTACTGGGGACCATTTTGAGTTGTTGCAATAAATTTCAGCAAAATGGACTAGCTTGTTGCATACATTTTTGTGTACACATAAATAAATTGTTGTTTGATTAGGGTTGATTTATAAAAAGATTAGAGCATGGTGACTTTGTGATCTGATTTTTTACTTAATTTAATAAATGAGATGAAGCTTAGTGATAACTGACTTTTCACAGCACACCCAATCGTGTTAAAGAAATGCTCACACATGATTGGATGATTGGATGATTGAAGTCACCTCACTCACTAAGAGGCTCATTTATCATAGACGGTGGATCTTGCTGTTATACTTTGCTTTTATAGGCACACTGTGGCCAACCCATTGTAAGAAGTGGTCCGCAATTTGTATCTGGCAAAGCTCCACTGAGTTTTCTCTGCTTAGTAGGGTGAAGAACTGGTCATGTGATTTTGACAGCTTACATGACCGGAATCTCCTATTGTCTTTTTTTTTTTTTTATATTTTTTTGAACACTCATTAATTGTTAATATGCTCTGTCAGCTTCAGAGCCCTGAAACCAGCAAGTGTAGAACACATTTGTAAAGTACATTGCAACGCTTAATGAATGCATGGAGCTGTCATACTGCTGCATTTTAAATGGGCCTGTAAATTACAGTAAGTGAAACTTCACTTTGCAAAGTGATCATGCTCTGCTGCTTTAGTAAAATAACAGCATTGCCTGGCAAACCTTACCCCTCAGTGAACTGCTAAAGGAATCCTTTGGATTCCTTACCAGTTTATTTCTGTGTTGGAGAACTGTTGGAGAATTCTAAAAATATGCAAAGGATTTTTTAACCGCCGTCCTGCTGAATCTGAAGCTTTCATCAATTTTAAAGGGCAAAGGCTTCCTGATGCATTGGTATTGAAGTGAACTGGTCAATGGGTTCTTTGCATCCCAGACTCCCTCCCCCCACTCTTGCAACTTTATGGGTACATCATGGCTTCATCATGGAATAAATGACCATATTGGACTATGTGAAGAATGGAACAGAGACGGGATATAAAGGTTATCTGGAAAGCGATCACAGGAACTTCATTAACTGTTCATTTTAATGATGGTGGATTGGAGAATAATTTGACGTGCCAAATGGATTGCTGGGCTGGATTGGCAGTGAAGCAAATACTTAGTGAACTGCTTACCGCTGGTGCTGACATATTGGGAGGTAATAGAATTCCCTAGCATGCACTACACCTTTCAGCATAGCACAGTAGAAGTTTATGTAAAGCCCAAACTTTTTGTTTTACTTTTGATTGCTGTCTTTTTTCCCACTAGGTATATTCACCCCCTCTGAGGCCTTGTACACATGACCGAGTTTCTCGGCAAAAACCAGCAAGAAACTTGCTGTTTTTGTTTTTTTTTGCTGAGGAACCGGTCGTGTGTACACTTTTCGACGAGGAAACTGTCGAGGATCTCGTCGAGCCAAAAAGAGAGCATGTCTTTTTTTTTAGCAGGGGTTTCACCCATTCCCTACTCTTCAAAACTGGAAAAAAAAGTTTTGACTATTTAACAGTTTAACATTACTGGATAAAGCCAAAATGGGAAGTACAGTGGCTAAGTAGTTAGCACTTCTGATTAACAGCACTAGGGTTCCTGGTTTGAATCCCAGCCATGGCACTACCTGCAAGGAGTTTGCCTGTTCTCCCTGTGGGTACTCCCACAGACATGCTGCTATGTTAATTGGGTCCTGTATAAATTGACCCTAGTATGTGTATGAATGTGATTTATGGACCTTTTTTCATATCTGTTATGGCCCTGTTTATTTGGCAATAACTTTGTCATTACTTAAGATAATAAGGGAATACATATTTTACATTTCCTTAAACCTCTATGGGATTCTGAAGGCAACCAAACCAAATAACCTGATAATTTATTTAAATTTGCATCTTTATTGCTCAAAAATGTCTTAAAGGTTACAACAACCATTGTTTTTAAAATAACAAAACAGCCATAAAATTACTTATCAGCAGCTGACATCGAAAACATGCATGCTGAGGGGTTTATTTACATAAGGCAAATCCACTTTGCACTACAAGTGCAAAGTGCACTTGAAATTGCACTGAACGTTCACTTGGAAGTGCAGTCGCTGTAAATCTGAAGGGTAGATGTAAAATGAGGGGGAGCTCTGCTGATTTTATCATTCAATCATGTGCAAGCTAGAATGCTGTTTTTTATTTTATTTATGTCCCACTCGGATCTACAGCGACTGCACTTCCAAGTGCACTTTTCACTTGTAGTTTGCACTTGTAGTGCAAAGTGGATTTGCCTTTAATAAATGACTCCCATAGTCTTGCATAGCTATAACTATAGTGTTCCCATCTGTAGCTTGCTCAATGGAGTCATGTATCCAACAAGTTTTGAATTTTAAGATCAGTCTCTTCTTCAGCGATAAAGAATACCACCCTGTAAAAGTAAGAGACTGTTTTTCGAATTTTTAGAATTTTTTTTGATCATTAAAGATGTATATGTTAATGAATTATGATGCACGTTATTTGGTTTGGTTGGCTTCAAAATCCCATAATCCCAAAATATAATGTTTGCAAATAGGCATGGTGGCAACCTTTTCCCATAACAGAATATACAATACAAGGACAAATAAGGCTTTCTTTTCAAAATTGTTTTGCAACAAGCCTTAGACAAAAACATGCAACAAAACTAAACAAAATACACATTTTCATATTTTTTTTGAGAAGTGTTATTTTAAAAAGAAATTGTTTTAAAAAATAAATAGTGTCCTGCACATAAAATGTATTCTGCAATTTGTCCTGTTTAAAATTACTCTAAAATTATGATTCTGGTACAAAGCATTGCAGTTATTTACAAATTTTGCCCTTTTTAAAATGGGAAATGTGTAAATATATGTTAAATGTGAAAAATATCAACAAACAAAACGTCAAATATTAATAGTTATTAAAATAGAAACCCCCCCCCCCCAAAAAAAAAATCTGCAGGAAAATAATAGTTGAAGGGAGATGGAGACTTGAGTTAATTAGGGCTGATTAGAATAAATGATGGGTTAATAAGGGGTTAAACAGAAGAACATGGTTTGCTTTAACTGACATTATCTGCAGATCAAAGTTTATCCTTAAATCTGCAGATGAATGACCAGAACGATACAAAAGTAACAATATATTACATTGTATCTTTGTATAATCGCATCCGGAGCAGTGTTATTTATAAACACAAATCCAGACTGTTTTTTTGACAACTACAGCTTCTCTGAGTATACAGTAATGCCAACTTGGATTATGGACGTCCTGCAGGATTTCATGCCGCACGCGCCCGTGGGGGCGCGCATAGCGGCGATCGGTGATGCGGGGTGTCAGTCTGACACCCTGCATCTCCGATCTCGGTAAAGAGCCTCCGGCGGAGACTCTTTACCACGTGATCAGCCGTGTCCAACCACGGCTGATCACGATGTAAACAGGAAGAGCCGTTGATGGCTCTTCCTCACTCGCGTCTGACAGACGCGAGTAGAGGAGAGCCGATCGGCGGCTCTCCTGACAGGGGGGGTTCGCGCTGATTGTTTATCAGCGCAGCCCCCCCTCGGATCGCCACACAGGACCACCAGGGATGCCCACCCTGGACCACCAGGGTGGGCAAAAAAAAAAAAAGTAAAAAAAAAAAGTAAAAAAAAAAAAAAAAAGTAAAAAAAGATGCCAATCAGTGCCCACAAATGGGCACTGACTGGCAACCTGGAAAAATCAGTGCTGCCCCACAGTGTCCATCAGTGCCACCCCAGTGTCCATCAGTGCCACCCCACAGTGTCCATCAGTGCCACCCCACAGTGTCCATCAGTGCCACCCCACAGTGCCCATCCATGCCCAGTGCCCACCTATCAGTGCCCATCTGTGCCACCCATAAGTATCCATCAGTGCCACCCATAAGTGCCGCCCATGAGTGCCCATCTGTGCCGCCTATGAGTGCCCAGTGCCGCCTATGTGTGCCCATCAGTGCCGCCTATGTGTGCCCATCAGTGCCGCCTATGTGTGCCCATCAGTGCCGCCTATGTGTGCCCATCAGTGCCGCCTATGAGTGCCCATCAGTGTCGCATACCAGCGCCCATCAGTGTCGCATACCAGCGCCGCCAATCAGTGCCACCTCATCTGTGCCCGTTAGTACTACCTCATCGATGTCCATCAGTGCCATCTCATCGGCGCCCATTAGTGCCGCCATATCAGTGCCCGTAATTGAAAGAGAGAGCTTATTTACAAAAAAATTAACAGAAAAAAATAAAAACTTATTTTTTTTTCCAAATTTTCAGTCTTTTTTTAGTTGTTGCGCAACAAAAAAAAATCGCAGAGGTGATCAAATACCACCAAAAGAAAGCTCTATTTGTGGGGAAAAAAGGACGCCAATTTTGTTTGGGTACAGTGTAGCATGACCGCGCAATTGCCATTCAAAGTGCGACAGTGCTGAAAGCTGAAAATTGGCTTGGGCGGGAAGCTGCGTAAGTGCCTGGTATGGAAGTGGTTAATCAAAGCTGATAATTACTATATGCTAGGAGGGGGGTCCCAGAAGCAGGGCAGAGAGACTGGGCACGTTACACATGTCCTGTATACAATAATGAAGTTTTGTTGGGTATGAGGTCTGCAACTATTTAAATCCTAGGAGAGTTCTGTGGGATTCGGGACAGTTGGGGATGGGGGCAATCTGACTATTTTTTTCTCATAACAGTGTAACCTTAGACACTTGTTGGCCATCAAATTTGGGGTACTGTAGGTAGTGCGTGCACTGGCATTGTGTTTTGCTTCTGCCATGGGTTTATGAACCATTTTCAGAGTGTTTGGAATGCACTGATTGAATTTAGTCCATGTATTGCTTTTATTCCTATTTCCATACAAATGTTGAATGAACTGTGATCGCATGATGAACACATGGCAAAATAATCTTAAATGCAAGCTACTTTTCCCTGAAAGAATGCTCCATTTGAATTGCTTCTGATTGTTTGATGCTAATGTACAATTAACTCACCTATATGGTCTTACTGATGGGGTGCTTTTTCACTGTGATAATAGGTCTCTGCACTTTGGTTACAGTTATAAAGGGCCCCTTTCTCTTGGGCTTTCCAATAATTTGTGATTGGAAGTTCTATGCATCTCTGTGGCGAGGCATATGTAAACAGTCGTGTGTCTGTTTATAACTGCCCACCTTCGAGTCTGTCAAGGATAAAAAAATAAAACTGAAAAGGACTATGTCCTTTGCCATTTTTTTGGGCCTCAACATAAAAGATTAGAGGTAGTCCGATGTAAACAGGCATCGTAGTCCGTTTACATCTGGCCTCGCGTAGAGCTAGCACAGGTCCACCTGTGTCCACCGGACACAAACTGAGCAAACCCAATTGGCATGGATGTCAAAAAACATTAATCTTGTTCAGCTCAGATTTAGCAAGGAATCTGCTCATGGATCTCCTGCTGATTGGAGCAGACCCCACTCTGCAGACCCCACTCTAAAGGACCATTGTGTCCTAGACCTTATCAATGTCTAAAGCTGGATACACTCATACCGAAAATTGGCTGGTTCCACAGGAATCCACCAACTTTCAGTACATATGTACCATTGTCAGTTTAACAGAAGCTGGTCCAACCAGTGGCCTTTGTACATTGGTTCAAATGGAAAACCAGCATTCGAGTAGCACTTACAGCCAATGGCTGCAAGCAATGACCAATGTATTCTGGCGGGGGGGAGTCCTCTTGTCAGAATACAATGGAACAGCAGAAGAGAGTCATCACACATTGTTGGGCTGATGCATGGATCTGTCAGTTTTTTTTTCCGTTCAACCCGCTGGTGTGTGTGTGTACCCAGCTTAACACTGCAGCACACTTCTATCTACTGATAACATTTCCTGAACTATAATATTAACATTTGTGATTCACTGGGGTACAGTAAGTTGTATTTTTCTGTTGTATTTACTGACAGTTGTGGTGGCAGTTGTGTACACAGATAAAGTGAACAGCTATGACCTATGGCCAGTCTGAAGTAGTGAGTGTTGAAAGTCTGTTTAAAGGCTGCGTTGGAGGTTATATGAGTGTCTTGTGTCACAAGGTAGGACATTTCACAGCAAGGATGCAACGCAGAAAAGATTCTGGATTCTTGAGTGAGATGAGCTGATCAAAGGGGCCAAGATAAGTAGTTCCTCTGAAGATCAAAGATTCCATATGAAGAAGCATTAAAAATAAAAAGAGAAGATACTTTATTAGGGTCTGGAAGCTGAGGATTTTTGTATGTTAAGGTGTAGCTATACCCCCCCCCCCCCAATTTGTTTTTATATATATATTGCAGGTTACTGGTCCTTAACCACTTAAGCCCCAGACCATTTTGTTGGTCATTGACCGGGCCACTTTTTGCAATTCGGCACTGCGTTGCTTTAGCTGATAATTGCGCGGTCGTGCGACGTGGCTCCCAAACAAAATGTACGTCCTTTTTCCCCACAAATAGAGCTTTCTTTTGGTGGTATTTGATCAACTGCATTTTTTTTTTGCGCTATAAACAAAACTAGAGCAACAATTTTTAAAAAAAATTCAATATTTTTTACTTTTTGCTATAATAAATATCCCCAAAAAATATATATTAAAAAAATGTTTTTTTTTTCTTTTAGTTTAGGCCGATACGTATTCTTCTACATATTTTTGGTAAAAAAAAAAATCGCAATAAGCCTTCATTGATCGGTTTGGGCAAAAGTTATAGCGTCTTCAAAATAGGGGATAGTTTTATGGCATTTTTATTAATATATATATTTTTTTACTAGTAATGGCGGCGATCAGCGATTTTTAATCTTGACTGCGACCTTTTGGTGGACTCATCGGACACTTTTGACACATTTTTGGGACTATTGTCATTTTGCACTGATTACTGTGAAAATGACACTGGCAGTGAATGGGTTAACCACTAGGTGGCGCTGAAGGGGTTAAGTGTGCCTAGGGACATGTTCTAACTGTAGGGGGGATGGCCTTACTGTGACACGACAGTGTTCACCGCTTCCGATTACAGGAAGCTGTGTACACTGTCCTGTCACTAGGAAGACTGGGGAAATGCTTGTTTACATCAGCATTTCCACCTTCTTCCTCACCGTGACACGATTGCGGATATACACGTGGACATCGAGTCCGCGGGACCTGCGGTCGGAGTCATGGTGCTCCCGGCGGGCACGCGCGTGCGCCCACAATGCCGGCTTCTTAAAGGGGACGTATATATACGTCCTTCTGCCTGTCCGTGTTATGCTGTCAACGTATATAGTCGTGTGCTGGTCGGTAAGCTGTTAAATGAAGAGCCTGCATTCATTTTATTTCAGGTTTCTTTTTCTTTACTTTTTCCCGGTAATCCTATGAATAACACACTTCCTGTCCTATGGTGACTACACTCACTCACTGTATGTATAAAGGGAACCGGGGTTGTCACCCAAGCTGCACATAGCCATCTCCATTACATGGGGGTGAGTGATTGGTAGTTTACAGAAGAAAGATTATTCTTGCCTCCAGTTCAGCTCACAGGAATTAATGTGGACACTGCCTTTCTGGCAAAATCAACATGTATTTTCTGCATTTTCTGAAAATGTTCTCAGCCTTAAAAATTAATAAAAGCAGCCACCACACCTAAATACTGATAAGCTGCAATCTAATATATTTTTTCTTGGGCCTGCTGGTTGTTTGTAACACATGCTGTGTAATCCTTTCAAAATTGTAAGTGTGATTTAATGATTTTATTAAAATCCTGGTGAAATAATACGCTATGTGGATTTTCCTTTGTACTTTAACTTCCTCTATGGAGTCTACCTTGACTTGGAGATCGTGGAACTTTTGCATGCGAGATCGTGGTGTATATGGCTGCTATGCAGTAAGGTGCCTGATGGTCTCCTTGTGGAATAAGAGCAGCTAGTAAGGAGCTAATTTAATCGCTTGTGGGGGTTCCTTTTAGGAACACGTTTTCTTCGGTGGTGCACGTTGTCATCTTTACTTCACGGCAAAGAAGGAGGAACTATTGATGTTTAGAAAATCTGAGCACCTTTTTTTTGTAATAGATTTTTTTGCACAGTGCACATTTTATATGGACTTTATTTACACAGATATGTCAATTTAGGATAAGTTCATCATATGTTTAATGTACTTTTATTGTGTCTCATATGTGATTTATTAAAGCGGAGTTCCAACCACAATTAGCATTTTTTAAATGTATGTCCTTTCATCCTGCATTTTTATAATATAAATCTGGTCACTTACTATTTTACAATCCGCCGCCGATCCGCATAGATATTCTAAAAAGATAATTTATAAAACTATATCTACACCGTTGTCATTTTGCTTGTGGGCATTGTGAAGCCTACAGGCACTTACTTCCTGGAAGTCTTGGATAGGAAGTGATAATTGGACAGCGCACTGCATCCTGGGAAATTATGACACACATTTCCCAGGAGCATTAGAGGGAGATGATGTCAGAATCCTAGGTGGTTTCAAAGGCAGATTTTGTGGGACCGCATAGCAACAGGCATTTCCAGATGAGTATAAAAAAAAAAAAAATTTTTTTCTTTTTTAGTCGTAAGCTACAGTTTAAAGCAAAATAGTTTTTTTGATGGAACCTCCACTTTAAAGTGATTTTTTTAAATAACAAACATGTCACACTTACCTCCACTGTGCAGTTAGTTTTGCACATAGTGGCCCCGAACACCGTCTTCTGGGGTCTCTCGGCAACTCTCGTGGCTCCTCCATGCATCGTATTACCCCCAGGAGAAGTGCTTTCCTGGGGGGGGAGGTCACCTTGCGGTCGTGCTTCCAAGTCCATCATTCGATGTCCATAGACACCGAATGTAGGACTCGTCCCCGCCCCCCAATGCCCACGTCATATGATTTGATTGACAGTCTGAGCCAATGGCTGCATTGCTATCAATATATCCAATCAAGACCCAAACACTCCGGGCAGAGGGTCAGCGCGTCCCTGCCATGGGAAATTCCAGGGCTCAGATAAGTAAAACAGGGGGGGTTGGGGGCTGGGAGGTCGGTCACTGCCAGGTGTTTTTTCACCTTAATACATAGGATGCATTGAGGTGAAAAAACGCGAGGGTTTACAACCCCTTTAACTTATACGTAGCACAAGGATAGCACATTTTTATTTATTATTTGGTAGGAGGGTATTATATTTTTTGTTCTGGAATTTCTATATCCTTTAAGATTCGAGCTAATACCACATTGGACTGGAGCTAGATCAGTAAATTGGATTCTGTATAGAAAATTCAGGTAGTATATTGCTAGGAAAAGCAGGGAAGCACAAATAGGAAGAAAGATGTAAGAGACTACTTGTAGCTTTCATGACAGGCTGTAGTAAGACGAACTTGTTAAGATGAAGGCTAATGATTAGTGTTCTACAACAATGTAGCTTTGAATTGCTGGAGTGTGAGCAAATATGTTAGTTGTCTCTTGTGTGAGAAACAGACATGAAAGTGTATGTAAATTCTAACAATTCAAGGAGTTCTATGGTCACAGCATTCACTATTTTTTTTATAAAATCAGCATTGTAATAGCAATACAAACAATAGTTATTTTTGACTATCCAATATAATAAATATATATAATATATAATAAATAACCTTACTTAAAAAATCCCTTTTCATGGTGGAAGTTCTGCCTGTCAGCTGACCACCACTTTTCACAACTTCCTGGATTCCTTACAAGCTTTGCTGCACCTCCTCAATTATTCACTTTACAATTTCTAAGGACTACATATCCCATGGTATCTTGTTGCCTGCAAGCTGTGATTTATGTACTGCCTCTGCCTCTACCTCCTTTCAACACTTCTGTAGAGAGGCAAGCTCTGGAAAATGTGTGACACAACAGTGCTTAATCACAGGGCATTGTGAATATATATCACAGAATATTAGCAGATATGCTTTAAAACGGTAGTAAACAGCTAAAACAATAAAATAAATGGGTCTCCCGCAGGTTCTTTGACATGATGTGCTTTAATACACTGCATACTAGCACATTATAACAGATTTGCATTCAAACGGACCGCTTCAGCACAGCAAACTGTGGGTACAGCTCCCCCAGCACTTTCATCTTTACCCAGTCTTCCTTATGGGTTTGTAGGCTTTGGCTGTTTGAATGGCTAGGTCTGCGATGACGTCACTCCTGCGCATGTGCACTGGAGCCACAGCCGCGACACAGCGCTCTCCATTGGATGGCATACTGTATACCATGAATGCAGAGCGTCACTGGTAGTAAAGTCAATACAATACAGCTTACCTGTAGATACAATGAGTATCTCCTTCACCATTTACATTGGCAATTTACATTGGCAATAGTTTGTTTCCTGGGCTGGGCAAGGGAAGGAGAGCATTTCCATAGAAGGAGAGGACTAGTTCAGGCATTGAAATGTGCTCAAAACGTGCATATTGCACATTTACAGGCATTCTTATTGAAGTCTATGGAGCCAAAAAGGCTTGAGTATGCTTGACTGCTTTTTAATGAGTGTAGTTAGGCTTTTTTTGACTTCATAGACTTCAGTGGGAATGCCTATAAACGCGTGATACGCATAGGCCAACTGAGCGTACAAGTGTGAACAGGGACAATTAGAAAAAACGGGATCCTGCATATTCAGGCATAGTTAGATGTACTGACCAGGCAGAAAATTGAGTAAATGGTGTAAATGGAGGCATAGGGGTTGATTTACTAAAGGCAAATAGACTGTGCACTTTGTATAGTGCAGTTGCCCTCTGCAAGAGCAGTTTCTCCAGAGCTTAGTAAATGAGGTAAAGGTTCACTTTGCAAAAAATACATGCAAGGAAAATAAAAAAACAGCACTTGATTGGATGAAGGAAGTCAGCAGAGTTCCCCCTCATTTACTAAGCTCTGGAGAAACCGCTCTTATGTCTATTTGCCTTTGGTAAAACAACCCCAGAGAGGCTGGTGGAATAGCACATTTAATACTGGACATAATAAATCTGGCCACACAATAATAGATGTTCGAACAAGCGTGCGTACAAATATTTGTGAGAAATACATTTGATTACGTGATGAATGTTGTTTGAAAACATTTTGCTTTTATCGTTTGCTTTTTCAGGGACAAAAAAAACACATTCACTGTTAGAAATGAATTTGTTTGAGAAAATTTTTCCATCGCTGCAGTCAAAAATGAACTTTCATTCAACTCCACTTTCGATTAGAAAATTGAATGATCATTCTTAAAGGGGTTGTAAAGGTTTGTTTGGGTTCATTAACCTTTTCCTTCGATTTTCTCTAAATGTTTTTTTTCTTTGTCTGAATTTCTCACTTCCTGTTCCTCTTCAGTAAGGTTTCCCCCATCATCCGAGCCATTCTGGCTGGGGGTTAGTCAGCCAGAACAGCTTACTGAACAGCTTACTGAGGAGGAACAGGAAGTAAGAAATTCAGACAAAGAAAACAAAGAAAAACAACCATTTAGAAGGGAAATCAAAGGAAAAGGTTAGTGAACCAACAATGCACTAGCTTAAAGGAACCTACCGTATTTATCGGGGTATTGTGCGCTCCGGCGTATAGCGCGCACCCCTAAAGTGGACCCGCATTCCTGTAAAAAAAACATTTTAGTACTTACAGTTTTGGTGTCTTGCGCGGCATCCATCGGCGGCCTCGTCGGGTCCGGCGTCCGTCTGCGGCTTCGGTGGTGTCCTCCTCATCGGGTCCGGCGTCCTTCTGCGGTGTCCTCCCCGCTCGATCCCCGCTTCCCGCGCTGAGTTTGAACCACTGCGCCAGCATATACCGAGCGCAGTACACTCGGGTATAGTTGGGCAGGCTCGGCTCCTCTCGCGGTCACGTCCTGTGCGTCCTGTACGTCCAAGACGTGACTGCGAGAGGAGCCGAGCCTGCCCGAGTGTACTGCGCTTGGTATATGCAGGCGCAGTGGTTGAAACTCGGCGTGGGAAGCGGGTATCGGCGTATATCGCGCACCCACGATTTTGCCCTGATTTTTAGGGCAAAAAAGTGCGCGTATACGCCGATAAATACGGTATTTAGAAAATAAAAAATTAACCTTTACAACCCCTTTAAAACGTAAATAATTCTACTATTGTATGGCCAGCTTAGGTTTACACCCAGAAAGATGTGACTGCAAGGAATTCATTGATGCCAGACACATACCGGGAGGCCAGGACCTTCTTCACTCTAGCAGGTAGCTAAGTTCTGCTGTTATGTATCCCACATAAGATGAACAATGAAAACGTCAGCCAACGGTGTTCTAATAATGTGAGCAGCAACCAAGGTAATAAACACATGTGTATGTAAAGCACTCTGGAAGCACTCTGTCAGGCCAAGTATTTCACACACATTAGGATAGAAGATTAATGTAACAGAACAGCCCAGCCATAGCATAAGTTAAACTGCAGATGGCTCAGCTTGTTTTCTCGGCCTCTTATGATTTTGTTTGTGGGCGGTGTGTCAAATTGCCCAATGATGCTGTTTTTTAGTCCCTTATAACAAGTCTGCCTATGAACAGCTCCATTCTCAACTGGTAAAACAGTGCAACACAGAGCTGGGAAACAGCACAGAGGGAGGAAAACATACATATTACTACTGGCCACATCCAAGGAAACACTGACCACATACAGCATTTACCAGGAGAACCTCTTCAATAACCAGCACTGGAATGGGATGATCCGCAGTTTATCCGCAAGGTCGAACCAAGGACACACTACTTTGTGAAGGAAGCATTCCAGTGTGATGTAGATTATACAGTGTTAAAAAAAAAGTAATCAAACCAATTTCCTGCAAAGAGATTAAATACTTACGTCTTCTAGCCATGCCATTGACGAAGATGAATGGTCGTGTGAAGCCCCTTGAGATGCTGATTCCTCTGAGACTGTTGAGCTCCTGTGCCCCTTGTTGTCCTCAGTGGTTCAATTTTTTCATGGCAGCATGAAAGTGGACCTCTCAGTAAGTCTACCTGAATAAATTCTTAACATGTCATAGTATATTTACTTAAAGTGTTACTAAACCAACAACAGTAAAGTCAGTCTGTATATGCAGCAAAGCATGCTTGTTATACTCACTGTGGAACCTAAAGGGTTAATCCTCTTATGTAAAAAGATAGTTTGATCCTGTCTGCTCTGATACTCCCCTTTTCCTCTCAATCCTCAATCCATCTCCTGATAAGACAGAGCCTTTGAAGTCTTACCTGCACATGCTAAGTTTGGTGTTTATTGCTAGAGAGTTTTTTTCCCTCTTGGGAGGGTGTATGTGATTGGCACAAGGCCAATCAGCACTGTCCAGAGAGAGTGTCAGGGGTCCTTCAGCCCCGTGGGGCAGTCAGAGTGGAACGAAAACTCCTCCTACAAGCTTTAACCAGACACTGATAGAAGTCACAAGACTGCTATATACTGCTGATGAAAAAAGGTAATTAGCAGTTTATATTTACTAAACAATTGCATGTCTATGTTCTGTGTACTGTGGGAGAAAAAGATAGAGTGAATGCAGGGTCATGGGCTTAGTAAGGCCTCCTACACACGACCAAGTTTCTCGTCAAGAAGCTTGCTGGGTTTTTTTTTTGCCAAGGAAACCGGTCGTGTGTACACTTTTCGACGAGGAAACCGTCGAGGATCTCGTCGGGCCAAAAAGAAAGCATGTCTTCTTTTTCCTCGACGGGAATGGGAAAATTTGGCTCACCGAGATCCTCGGCGGCTTCACAAGGAACTCGATGAGCAAAACGATGTGTTTCGCACGTCGAGTTCCTCGGACGTGTGTACGAGGCTTAACACTTCAACATGTATAGTATAATTTAAAAGAAGCTGTACTTTTTATCCTTGAAAAACAGTCCCTGAGCGCCAAGCAAATGACTGTACCTATGCTGAAAAATGCAGTACAGTACAATGATGTTATCAGTCTGCAGCAAACTGGAGAACACCTTTCCTTAGTCCCTCACCCAGTGATTAGACTGTAGCCTGCTGGCTTTTGACATCTTTTTAATTACGTTACTGGCTCTGAAGGCACCAGGCCTAGTTCTTTGGCTTACTGCTGATTAACTGGAGTGCTCGCAGTGCCAGATAGAGTAGGGACCACAAGGTAGAGTAGAGACCATGATTGCTGCTGAAGTGAGCATTCTGCTCTCTCCTCCCTTTAATGACTATGAGTGGAAGAGAACCCACTGAGAACAGACCTCCTCCTCAGTATGGGCACTCACGAGGGAGTGAAAACTGACTGCTTTTTTCCGTGTTTCCACTTGTCACTTGACATATCACATGGCCAGATAGGGGAACAACGAGAAGTTGCCTTCATTCCTGGGCAGGCACTGAGCTGAAGGTCCAAAATGTACCGTAATTACATTAAGGTAAAAGGAGCAGCTGCCCAGAGCTTCCTTCTCCCCCTTAAAGTCCCAAAGAACACCTTAGCCACCCTACATCCCTCAGAGCCCTTCAGTCTGGCAAAGTTTTAACATGGTAGCACCCTGAGTAAACTTTGTGTTGCATTGTAAATTAAAGCAGGCCTAAACCCAGGAAAGGAAAATATGTCCCCCCCTTCCTTTCAATAGACTACCTCCTGGTTCTCCGGTTCTGCCTAGTTGCTGCTGGGGGTAGAAGTCTAGATTGGGTAACCAGGTGGGGGTAGGCAATAATTGCCTTTAGTGCACACAAGACCTGGAGAGAAAAGCAATGGGGGGAGAATTTTGTGATGGGCATAGGAAACCTAGACCGTAATAACCCTTACAGAGGTTCTGATCCTTCTTCATCCTACTGAAATTTTTTTTTGGTTGTCTGTACCTACAGTGGGAATAGCAAGTAACCCTTTCACATGGTACTTTATATAATATGCTTTTAACCAGACACTGATAGAAGACACGAGACTGCTATATACTGCTGATGAGAAATAATATTTAGCAGTTTATATTTGCTAAAATACCGTAATTATCGGCATATAACAGGCACAGGCATATAACACGCACCCTAACTTTAAGAGGGAAGTTTCAGGAAAAAAACTTTCCACAGCCCCCTGCGTATAACACGCAGGCACAGTTTACCCTCTATTTTCAGGGTAAAAAAGTGAGTGTTATACGCCAATAAATACAGTAATTGCATTTCCATGTTCTGTGTACTGTGTGAGACCAGATATAGTGAGTGCAGGGTCCTGGGTTTAGTAACACTTTAAACAGAAGTTCTGCATAAAAATAAGACCCCGTGCTATCTCCAATATTGCATTCTACCTGTTTTTCTTTTTCTTTTTTTACTAATAATTATAAGGGGAAGGGGTGGAGCTTGTAAAAAAGAATGTCACCTTACTGGTGTGCCTAAGTAGCACAATACCCCTTAATTGGACCTGTTTAGTATCCGAGTGAAAAGGCAGTAATGTTTAGTAAGGTGTAGTAGTATGGCATCACCTTATTTAATCCAACCACGCTAAACTGCAAAAATCGATACAGTATTGGCTAATTGTTCTAACCATTCTGTATCCTATTCAAAACTAAAATAATACATTTAAATGAGTTAGATTGAAGTACACTCCTCATACCTTCTTTGTATCTCTTTGCAGGCTTTTGTTCAGTGGGATTGTAATATATGACATATGCGCCTTACCCACAGAGTGCATTACTGCAAAGAGAGACTGCTCTTTTACGAGGAAGGGATTATCCTTGTCCCAGACTAAAGGGAGAGGCTGCAATACTCAGCATTTTCGGCTCAGCACAATAGCAACGCCTGTCACTCCACAAATTGAAATGAATTGTTTATTTGACATTTATGGGCGTGTTTTTTTGGTGAAAACTCAGTTCTACCAAACAGGTGGTAGGTGAGTTCTTCTCAGTCTTTGTTTCTGTTGCGGGATCCATCCTACGCTAACCCCTTCAGTCCTGGAAGAATGTTTAGACTGCTGTATCCCTCGTTCTCAGTGTGTCACACATTTTGTAACAATTCAGTAACTTTTGTAAAGGTGTGAGGCCTCGTACACACGACCGAGTTTCTCGGCAAAAACCAGCAAGAAACTTGCTGGGAGCAATTTTTTTGCCGAGGAAACCGGTCGTGTGTACATTTTCGTCGAGGAAACTGTCGAGAACCTCGACGAGCCAAAAAGAGAGCAAGTTCTCTATTTCCTCGACGGGAGTCCAAATTGGCTCGTCGAGTTCCTCGACGGGCTGGTTTTTGACGAGAAACTCGGAAGTCTGTATGCTAAGAAACCCGCGCTTGCTCAGATTACAGTATGAGATGGGAGTAAAAGTAGCATTTGTAATGGAGATAACACATTTTTAAAGCTGTAACAGACTGAAAAGTGCAAATCGTCTCTTACCAAACTTTTATTTAACACGCAAACACATGAAATTAGCAAAAGCAGCCCCAAGAGTTTAGTCAGTGGAATCGAACTTCCCCTGCCGTTGTATGTGTTGTATGTCACCGCGTTTGAGAACGAGGAGATTTTGGCTTGACTGTGTGTACGCAAAGCAAGCTTGTCGAGTTCCTCGACAGGCCTAACAAGGAACTCGACGAGAAACTCGATGTGTTTCGCCCGTCGAGTTTCTCGGTCGCGTGTACGAGGCCTGAGACGACTCAACGGCCTGCAATAGTAGGTGGTCTCTAGCCAAAATATAGCAAACTGGGAACAATTGTTTTCAACACCAGTTAGGTTTCATCTGTCAAATTCAATTGAAAATTGAACAATTTTTTATTTGGGTTTTCGTTGTAAATAAGCCAAAATGTATTATTTTTTGTAGATGTTTACTAGCCAAGACTTGTAAAAGCATGTTACTTTGAAGTAAATCTGTGCTTACAGGCTTGCTTGGATTTCCCACTCACCTTTCCTTCACTTCCCCCCGCCACTCTGTTAAAGGCTCGTGATCAGAAAATCTAACAAAAAATACAGGATAATATGATCGTTAGTACACAGCTGCCATCTGAAATTTTCCCAAAGGGACAAACACGAAAATCTTTCTTGAACGATACCAGATCATATGATTTTCATTTCATCAGTATAGTTTCTGCCCAAAAATACAATACAAATACAATACATCACTTCTGAATTTTTATTCTGTCCTATGAGAATTTTTGTCCTTTAGTAACCTATTTGTTCTTGAAATGGAGACTAGCATGCAAAAAAATACGAATGATTATTTATACGATAATCTCATCTTTAGCCACTAAGAATGAAGAAATTATTTGATACTTTGGGATATGGAGGGCCATGTAGTCAACACCCCATGTTCTCATGTAAGGCCTCGTACACACGACCGAGAAACTCGACGGACGAAACACATCGTTTTGCTCGTCGAGTTCCTTGTGAAGCCGTCGAGAAACTCGACAAGCCAATTTTCTCCATTCCCGTCAAGGAAATAGAGAACATGCTTTGTTTTCTCGACAGTTTCCTCGACGAAAATGTACACACAACCGGTTTCCTCGGCAAAAAAATATCTCCCAGCAAGTTTCTTGCTCGTTTTTGCCGAGAAACTTGGTCGTGTGTACGAGGCCTAACAGTGATTTCATTAGGACTGACACATGTGGTGGGGATAGTCCTCAGCCCTGACTAGAGCAACTCAGGACTTTCTTTCGTTGGCTGAATATAGAAGCGAAAGATCGAAGTAAAGGTGTGTATGTAAGACTGGAGAGGGGGCAATAAAGTGAACCTGTATGTCCCTGAATATGCAAAACACAGGTTTGCTTTTTTTTAAAGAATACTCATTTGAAGTAAATTAATTGATCTAGCGTAATAAAGATGGATACTGGACACACTGGAAAATTAGTGTCCTTGTGGTTTGGGGGTAAGTAATAAAGCACCTTTGGAAAATTTTGTTTGCACCAGGTGCCGTTAGCTGCGTTGATCTGCATTGAACAACACAAGTGCAGTGCAAAGGCAGACGGAAAACAATTGTTCTCTGTGTGCCCTGTTAACACCATACATGTGTGTTTGTGTGCGTTGCATAAAAATGCAGCTGGTCTGCTTTTTAATGCAGCGCAATGTAAAGTACATCAACACATTTCAACAAACAACTAGGCACTGCATAACTCACACAGACCTGAATGCACGTAGGCTGGTGTGAACTGGCTCTTAGAGTATATACATATATATAAAAAAAAACCTACAGTACTAAGTTGCATAAGCACAAGTTGGAGCAGGAAAGTATTTCCCATGATGGGAATTATGCCCTGTACACACGATTCGAATTTCCGATGGGATAAAATCCGATGGAATTTTCCATCGGAATTCCGTTCAAGCTGTCTTGCATACACACTGACAGACAAAATTCCGACCGTCCAAAGCGTGGTGATGTAAAACACTACGACGAGCCGAGAAAAATTAAGTTCAATGCTTCCGTGCATGCGTTGATTCTGAGCATGCTTGTTTTTTTTCCCTGTCGGAGTTCCACACAGACGGACTGAATTTTCGATCAGATTTTTTTCCATCGGAAAAAAATAAAACATCTTCTATTTCTAAACTCAGACGGAAAAAAGTCAGATGGGGCCCACACATGGTTGGAAATTCAGATGAAAAAATTCCGTCTGACTTTTTTCATCGGAAATTCCGATTGTGTGTACAAGGCATTAGTGTCCCTTGTGCCAATGCTTAGGGCACTGGGATAAGGAAGGGGGCAACAAGCCTCAAAATGTACAAGTTGGGACACCTAATACCTGATAAATTCAGCTCAAGAACTGTTTGGAAAGTGCATGCAGGGGATGTTGGGAGGAGTTTGAATGCAAAAATTGAAATCATCTCTCTTGTAAAGTAGTTCTGCATATAAATCAGACCCTATACTACCTCCAAGAATGCAATCTAATATATATATATATTTTTTACTAATAATTATGTGACCCCTTAACTGGACCTGTAAAATTTTACAGTGAAAAGGGCAGTGATGTTTAGTAACCTATAGCACATCGCCATTTTTTTAACCCACGGACGCAAAAATGTATATAATTTTGGCTTCTAATAAGTTGTTCTAATGGTTCTCTTTTCAAAACTAAAATTATAACTTTAACTACGTGGCCATGTACACAATGGATGGGACAAGACTTTTTTACTTTATTTAAGAAGTTGCAATCACCATTTTCCGATTGATCAGGATGTAAGGAGCCTCCAGATCGAGTGCTTACTAAATCACTGAAAAATACATATGGTGCAATATAAATATTCATGGTCTAGGAAAAGTTGCTTTTTATCTTAGTTGAACTAGGAGCTTTTGTTTATATTTTTCTGTAAATTAGGACCTTCATGTAGAATTGTTCCCATTAATTAAGTATGAATGGAAAACAGTCCCTGCTTCTCGTTTTAGGCACAGGTAGGTCATTCCCTGAGATTTTCTTATCAGGTGATCAGTCAGTGTTATCTTTAAAACATGGCCTGCTCTTGGGTCTTGAGGACAGTTTTAAAAAGTCATTGAGTTAATGCAGAGCTAGGCGGTAACCCCAGGTCACCACTGAGATAATGATCTAAACCTGGAGTTTCCAAGATGTTCTCCTAACTAACTTTGCTGTAATGGAATAATAAGATGATTATCTCATCCCTTGACATCTAGAATAATATTTGCAATATCACATAGGGAGCTGCATTGTATAGGTTATAAAGATGTGTGGCATTTAGCTTTGCACACTAGATATAGCTCATCCCCCAAGAGGGAAAAATAAGTCTCTTTAGTTCTCTTTCCAGGAATAATTTAATTCTTGGTCCAAGATGGCTTAATATTTTCTGTCATCATAGGATTTTTTTAGGTAATGATCATATTCAGTATTATGTACTAACTATGGCATACACGCTATTATGTGCAAGTTATAGCCATGATTAAGTATTTTGCTATCCAACTTTGTAATACAACTGCAATACACATAAATGGTCATTAGGAAGCTATAATTTGAACGTTTCTTAACCTAAATTATATATAAACTAAGGGCTAGATTCAGATAGCCGGGCGCATTGTTACGGCGGCGTAGCGTATCGTATTTACGCTACGCCGCCGTAAATCAGAGTGGCAAGTGCTGTATTCACAAAGCACTTGCCTCCTAAGTTACGGTGGGGTAGCGTAAATGGGGCCCGCGTAAGCGCGCCTAATTCAAATGAGTATGAGGGGGGCGTGTTTTATGGAAATGGGTGGTGACCCGACGCGATTGACGTTTTTTACGAACGGCGCATTCGCCGTCCGTGTACATATCCCAGTGTGCATTGCTCCAAAGTACGCCGCAAGGAGGTATTGGTTTCGACGCGAACGTAAATTACATCCAGCCCTATTCGCGAACGACTTACGCAAACAACATAATAAAAAATCAAAATTTGACGCAGGAATTTGACGTCCATACTTAACATTGCGTACGCCTCATAGAAGCAGGAGCAACGTTATGCCGGAAAAGCCTTACGCAAACAACGTAAAAAAAATCCGCCGGGCGCACGAACGTTTGTGAATCGGCGTATCTAGGTCATTTGCATATTCTACGCCAGCGTAAATATGCACCCTAAGATACGACGGTATAAGAGACTTACGCCAGTCGGATCTTAGGCTAATGTCGGCGTATCTTGCTTTCAGAATACAGAAAGAAGATACGCCGGCGCAGCTTTGAATTTACGCAGCGTATCTATAGATACGCCGGCGTAAATCAATGCTGAATCTAGCCCTAAATTTCTAAAATGTCATATAAGCTTAAAAAAATCATTATTTTTTTTTTTAATTCTACAGCTTTCTTTTTAAAATACAGTTCCACATAATGATTTAATACAAAAGTTGTACAAGCTAGGACTTAACCCTTGGGTGGTTCAGTGGATACGCAGTTGGCTAAAGGCTAGATACCAGAGTATGGTTGTAAATGGGGTTTACTCAGCACAGAGAGAAATCACTAGTAGTATACCATGAGGTTCTGTACCAGGTCCTGGTCTATTTTCTTGGTTCTAAGGTTTGTTGTGTAAGGTATATCTTTTTGCTGATCATACAAAGGTGTCTAATAGGGTTGATATCTCTGGAGGTGTCTGTAACGTGGAATATGATTTGGCATTTCTGGAAGATTTGTAAAAGCAGAGAGACTGCAGTTCAATATTTCTAAATGTAAAATATTGCACCTAGGGCAAAATAATCTCCCTATGCCTTGTACGGCCGTGCAAAAGTCCGCCGGAAGTTTTTCTCGGAAAATCCGGCCATGTGTATGAGGCATTAGAGCAGGGGTGCCCAACCAGTGGCCCGGGGGCCACATGTGGCCTGCGGAGCCCTCTGATGTGGCCGGTGACCTCCTGCTCTGGGATGGAATAAAATAGAATTCTGTTATTAAAGGTAATTTTATTACTAAAATCACAGTGTGTATATATGGGCATAACTTTTCTGCAGTGGTTACTGGGTTGCTCTCAAACTGATCCTCCGGTGCGGAGCGGTGCACCTGCGGGTTACCTGCATTGAGTCATAGACTTCTGTTATTACCTGCGAGTTTGGTGAGCTTTCTGAAAGTGCACCAAACCTGCAGAATATAATAGACGTCTATTGCAAAGTGCAGGAGATCCAAAGGTACACTGCGTTGCACCCGTGGTGCGGGTAAACCACATCGCATCAGTGTGAAAGCAGCCTTGGGCCCCTTTCACATGGTCAGTCCGACAGTCTGACCAATTGGACCCTTCATTCACCTCTAAGTAGTGGCAGACATAAACCGACTTGTGTTCTACCTCCAATACGATCCACTAAAAAGTATTGTGGGCTGCGTCTGTGTCTGCTCTGTACATGCAGAGCAGACACGGACATGCCAACCACCCGCTCCACTCATTGTGGCCCGCAACTGGTTACCAAGTCGCTTAAATGGCCCTCACTCTTCAAAAGGTTGAGCACCCCTGCATTAGAGAGTATAACTAAGTTTACCACCTTTTTTTTTTCAAGTCAAACTCTAACACTTTAGCAGCCTGGGACACTTTTGGGTGCCCCAAGCAGAGTAGTAATGTGGTGTTCCTAGCGTGCTGCAGCGAACTGTGGGTGTGGTCATATTGTTCTTGCTGATATCATTGCTCTTCCCTCAGTGATGCTGAATCTGCCCCCAGACAGCCGGCCGAAGCTCCCGGATGTGTGTGACTGTCTTGGTTACTTGGGGGAGCCACAGCCCAGTCTAAATAATGTGTCCGGGTTTTAGTCTGCCGGAAACAGGGACACAAGATTCGAAACCTGAACTGTCTGGGTGAATCCCAAACAGGTGGCAACCCTAAGTACAACATTGGGGTACAGTGTTAGCCAGCACTACAGAAGAAAAAGATTTGAGGTGCTTATTTCAGATGATTGCAAAATGAGCAAACAGTGTAACCAGGCCGTGGTAAAAGCAAATAACATATTAGGATGCATCACCAGCAGGAAGAAGGAGGTCCTGATTCCCTATATAGATCTTTAGTGAGACAGCATTTAGAATACGGTGTCTAGTCCTGGAGACCTTGCTTACAGAAAGATATTGATAAAATAGAACAAGTCCAGAGATTGGTAACAAAAACGGTGAAAGATGTGGGGATAAAACATAATGAGAGCGACTTCCGGAAGCTAATCTGTACAGTCTGGAGGAAAGAAGGGAAAGGGGAGACATGATTGAAACCTTTAAATACATCAGGAGGGCAAATAATGTTCAGGAAGGCAGTCTTTTTAATATGAAACCAAAATCAAGAACACAGGGACATGACCTCAAACTAACTGGAGGGAAGTTCAAAACAAATCTTAGAAAGTACTTTACTGAAAGGGTAGTTGATGACTGGAATAAACTACCAACAGAGGTAGCGAGACAGTCAACAGTAAATGATTTTTATACATGCTTGGGATCAGGGGCGTAACCCGGGGGGGGGCAACAGGGCAATTGCTCCCCCCGAGAAAACATTAAAGACTCTGAGGCACCCGGGTAACCAGAGCTCTCCCAGCAGTATTTCAGCCTCTCTCCTGCAGGCTGCTGCTTGAGTGGGCTGGATGGGGATGTGTCTTTTCCCTGAGAAGACGCTCGTCTGAAGGAGGAAGATGCATGCACTTTGCAGCTGAGCAGAGGGAAGCCATGTGAAAGTTCCTGCAGGTGAGCTCTGCTGCTTGCACTACAGTGTGCACTACAGTGTGGATTTGTTTACAGGCACCTCTATGCTGAGTCTGCTGAGTTACTGTAGCTTAGCATAGAGGTGCTGTTAGCTGACAAAACAGATCTTTTCATGACAAGTGAGAAATGTAACTAATTAAAGGATTATGACTGCCCCCCCCCCTCCCCAGTGTATGCTCTCCTGTTCCCTCCCTTCCAGTGTATACTCTCCTGATCCCCCCAGTGCATACTCTCCTGATCCCCCCCAGTGTAAGCTCTCCTGACACTCCCCCCCCAGTGTATGCTTTCCTGTTCCCTCCCTTCCAGTGTATACTCTCCTGATCCCCCCAGTGTATGCTCTCCTGATCCCCCCCAGTGTATAATCTCCTGATCCCCCAGAGTGTATGCTCCCCTGATCCCCCCCAGTGTATACTCTCCTGGTCCCCCCCCAGTGTATGCTCCCCTGACCCCCCCCAGTGTATACTCTCCTGATCCCCACCCAGTGTATACTCTCCTGACCCCCCCCCAGTGTATACTCTCCTGATCCCCCCCAGTGTATACTCTCCTGATCCCCCCCGTGTACACTCTCCTGATCCCCCCCAGTGTATACTCCCTTGATCCCCCCCCCCAGTGTATGACCTCCTGACCTCCCAGCATGTGCTCTACTGTTCCTGCACACTGCCCTAAATACTACTGACCTCTGTACACTGCATTACACATTAAGTTCAGTTCCGTAAGTAACACCTTATTTTCTTAAAGTGCCCCTCCCAAGACTAGACACTTTATCCGCCCCTGCTTGGGATAAACATAAATCTATAGTCCGATAACGAGGTTAATGAAAAAAAAAATGGGCAGACTCAATGTACTACTCAGTCTTTTCTGCCATCACTTTTCTAGGTTTCTAAATAATACTTGTTGATCCTGCCATGAAGTTACTTGTTTAAGCTCTTCCTGATATTTGTTGCCAACTCTGTGTCCCTGTTTCCCGGTTGTGCTTTTGCATTGTCACCTTGTCACATGGGCTGTGGATGGCGACTGCAGCGGGACATTTCATCATACATTATCCAAGGGCCATTGTTTCCACAATCCCAAACCCAGCTGGAGAAATACCATGCAGCTATCGCTGGAGTGCATGTATGCATGCAGGCAAGAAGGGGAAGCAATGAGGCATCAGGGGATCAGCAGCACTAGGAAGCAATAAAGATTAGAAAAAAGATGAAAACATTATTTATGTTAAGAAAGGCAATTGTTAATGACATGCAGTCTTTTAGCAAACTAAATATCATTTAGGCCCATACACACTATTAGATTTTCTGCCGATTTTTGTCTTCAGATTTACTAAAACCATATAATATGAGGTCAAACCTTAACCTCCCTAGCGGTATGATTATTTCAGATTTTAGGTGCTGAAAGCGGTACCATTATTTGCAAGGAAATTTGTCGTTTTATACTGTAGGCCTGTAATTTTTAGGAATAACTCACTTAAATCTGACCAAACAAGAGTCTAGTAGGCATCCCGGGTATGATTTTTTTTTAAAAACAAAATTATAAATTATAATATAATAAATAATCATAAATAATTATAACAAATAATAATATAATTATAATAAAAATTATTCAATAATGTAATCAACTCAAAATCACTGAAATTTGCTCAGTTGCAGAATTGTCGCTGTCATTACTTTTATTTTTTTATGACGAATTTCCCCACAAATCGCTATCGCACAATTCTGCAAGTGATTATAATTTATTATCGCTGTTTTCTAGCTGCTCTAAAACCATTTTTGACATAAAGGGACACTTTTGGTTGCTATGGACAATCTACAGTTTGCAGGCAGAAAGAACAGTTTTTATTATATAAAAGAACACTGGGCAGACCACTAGGGACACTGAGCAGACCACTAGAGAAGAAGGGGGTGTGTATTTTTTACATACAGTACTGTAATCTATAAGATTACAGTATACTGTATGTAATGTGTTTGTTTACCTTTTTGAATTTGGCGTCGTTCTCCACCCCCGTGCGTCATAACGTCGCAGGGATCGGAGATCGGCGGCACACAGAGGCACTGTGTGAATCGAGCGAGCACCCGCTCGCTCACACAGCGCGGTGGCATCGCTGGATCCAGGGACAAGGTAAGTAAACACTGCCTGTGGATTCAGCGAGGCGAGCCCGAGTCTGACTCGGGGTTACCGATAGCAGCACAAAAATGTAACCCCGAGTCAGACTGGGGAATACCGCCAGGGGGGTTAAGCGTTACAATTTGTATGCAATCAGGCAGGCCCTTGCACTACATGGTTTTGGTAAATCTGAATGTGTGTATGGAGTCTCATTTAGGGTTTACATCTACTTTAATATTTCCTCTAATGATAGTCTTTCTTACAACTAGCTGTCTAATGTGTTTATCATATCTGTGTCATCAATAACACAGTTTCTTGAAGAAAAAGGACAGCAGAAAGCATCTGAAATATTTTGGGTCAGTTTGATTACCTCAGGCAATCGCTATTATGTCCTCAAAATAAGACCAGCGCTGGGGTGTCTATTCTCTTTTGTATTAAATTGATACTGTATGTCCACTGGAGGCATTTTAGTCATAGATGTGTAATAATCACAGAATAGTGTCCAACCACATCTAATGACTATAGCCCTGTACACACGACGGCATTCCCGGCGGCAAAAAGTCCGCCGGGAATCCTGGGGGGGAGCCGAGAACCTGCTCGGTAACTTTCCCCCTGTACACACCAGAGGTTTTCCCGTCTGGAAAACTGCGGTGAGAGCTTAGGTCGGGAATCCCGGCCATGTGTATGCTCCACCGCAGTGTTTCCTATAGGGAAACTGCCGGGGAAAAAGACCGCCGGGAGCATAAACACGGACAGTTTTCCCGGCCAAGAGCTGTCATGGCAGTTTTCCCGATGGAAAAACTGGTGGTGTGTACGAGGCTTAAGGCTAATGTTACGTAGGGAAAGTATACAGTATATTGCTTATCTTATTTAGAGAGAGAATAGGGCTTGGAGACAAGTGGCTTCATCCTTAATGTTTAGGTTGTTTTACAACATGTGGCAATTATCAAATTGGATTTTGTAATTACGCTGTTGTGTAACATATTTTCGAATCAAGTGGTTAAATAAAATGCATTTGTATAGGTAGAATGTGGGTGAAGTTAAAGTAGCAGCACAACTAGCTTACCCTGTAGTAGTCTTTCCCATGGCCTCCACTTTCTCAAAACTGCAGATCTTCGCAGCAGGAGAGAACTGTATACACTTAGGAGCGTATTTATAAAGTAGTAAATCTGATATTCACCAACATGCCAGATTGAGTACTTGCAGCTGAATTTTCCTGGTGTGTGTGTTTTAAAGGGATAGTTCCAGTTTAAATATTTTTCTCAAAAACCTCCCTATGCATTACAGTAGGAATACATTAACATGCGCAATCTGCACTCTCTCGCAGCTCAGCAATCTGTGAGAGCAGACTGTACATGCGTGGGCAGGGAATAAGGCCGGGAGAGCTTGTTCATGAGTTTCCAGGACCATACATCCAATGCCAGGCACATCCCACTATCTGGAGGATGGAGAGGGGAGGTCAGTTTTATGAGCATCTGGAAAAGTAAACAGCACAGCATGGTAATGTATTAACCACCCTGGCGGTAGGATTATGTCATATTTTTGCGTCTCAAAGCGGTACAATTGTTATGCATAGAAATGTATCATTTTATATTGTAGGCCTGTAATTCTTAGTAATAACACACTTAAATCTGTCCAAACAAGAGTCTAGTAGACATCCAGGGTATAATAAAGTTTGAAAAACTAAATCATAAATTATAATATAATAAATAACTATAAATAATTATAAAAAATAATAATATAATAATTATAATAAAATGTATTTCCCCACGATTCCCTATCGCTCAATTCTGCAAGTGTTCTAATTTACTATCAGTGTTTTCTAAAACCACTTTTGACGTAAAGGGACACTTATTGGTTGCTATGGACAATCTCTAGTTTCCAGGCAGAAATAACAGTATATATAATATAAAACTGCATGCAGGGCACTGAACATCGCATTAGGGACAAAAGGGATGTGAAATGATTTCATACAGTAATGTATTCTGTAATATTACAGCGTACTGTATGTGTTGTGAATTTTGCACTTTTTGAATTTGCCGCCGGGCTCACAGAGGCCTCGGGCAAAGGACACAGCCGTAGACACAGCGGGGGGACATCGCAGGATCCCAGTGACAAGGTAAGTATACTGCACCAGGATCCTGCAATGCAATCCCAAGTGTGGCTCAGGGTTGCCATTAATGGTACTAAAATTTAACCCAGAGCCACACTCAGGAATACCGCCAGGGAGGTTAATTTAAATGGGTTGATTTACTAAAACTGGAGAGTGCAAAATCTGGTGCAAATGTATATGGTAGCCAATCAGCTTGTCCAATTATGCTTCTAATTTCAGCTTGTCCAATTAAGCTTTGACAAAAAAAAAGTGGAAGCTGATTGGTTTCTATGCCCAGCTGCACCAGATTTTTCACTCTTCATCTTTAGTAAATCAACCCCTGTAATGCATAGGGAGGTTTTTGGGAAAAAGTAAGTAAAGGTGAATTAACCGTTTAAATGTGAAAGTACCATTTACTGCCTTCAAAATAGCCCCCTTTCTGTTGAAAGCTCATTTTAAACTTGAGTGACATGCTGTGTGCGTGTGTTTGAAATGCTATTGGTCACTACTGTCACTAATTGACAAGTATTGTCTAAAAGCCTTGGTTTTAAAGAGGAAGTAAACTGCATACACCAAAAGGTGCCAAATGTGGCAGTGGAGGGGAGGAGGAAAAAAAGGGGAGCCTCCCCTTTTTGGGGGAGCTCCACTTTAACCACTAAAAGCCTTTATTTTTCATGAATTAGCATTTCATCTCACAAAGCATTATTTTATTTTCTCCATGAAGGGCTCCCATTTTTGTTGTACTTAATAGACATTCCATAGAACATCACAAAATACTGCAAAAAAAATAAATATCACTCATGCAGTGATTTCTGTTGATCGGTGTGACAAAACATTTTGGCTTATTCAGACCATGTGCAACATTATTATGTGTTATCGTGTGGTAGCCCCTTCAAAGATAATATACATTTTTTTTTTATTTTTTATTATATAATCTTTAAAACAAAGTAGCTAAATGTATAGGCGTGCGCAGGGAGTGTGTCGGGTGTGCCTAGGCACACCCTAATCACCCTGTGCAGTGCAGGTTTCCCCTGCTATTTCACCAACGCCCCTAAAAAAAATGTTGGCCTTGCTTATCCCACCACAGACTTTTGGGAAATTCTTGAGCCTCCTGCTCATACTGACTTTGATGGTATTCCTACCAACATGGATCATTACTCACTGTATTTATAATTCTGAGGAACTGGGGGCCCTTAAGGTCATATGTGGCCCCACCTGATAACACCACTAATGACACACTTATTAGACATACAAATAAAAACTTACTGACACCATCCACTGCCCTACTGACAAGTCCACTGCTCTACTGACATCCATGTTTTAATACATTTGGGTTGCACACCCTAATGCAAAAATCTGCGCACACCTATGGCTAAATGTCAATAGTTTTATCAATATGTCATTTTTTAACCCTGTAAAATATGTAATAATATAAATGCATGGAGCAGCCAGTCTCTATGCAAGACTTTGCATCATTCTTAGCAGTTCTAGGCAGTGGTTGTACATTACTGCCCCTTCTTACAAGCCTTTTGAAAACAATTCCCACCTTGGCTGATACCTTATCTAGAGATAAGAGAGAGATAGGAGAGAGGCACAGTTAGGCCTTGTACACACGACCGAGTTTCTAGGCAAAAACCAGCAAGAACCTTGCTTGGAGATATTTTTTTGCCGAGGAAACTGTCGAGAACCTCGTCGAGCCAAAAAGAGAGCAAGTTCTCTATTTCCTCGACGGGAGTCTGATTTGGCTCGTCGAGATCCTCGACGGGCTGGTTTTCGACGAGAAACTCGAATGTCTGTATGCTAAGAAACCCGCGCTTGCTCAGATTAAAGTATGAGACGGGAGTAAAAGTAGCATTTGTAATAGACATAACACATTTTTAAAGCTGTAACAGACTGAAAAGTGCAAATCGTCTCTTACGAAACTTTTATTTAACACGCAAACACATAAAATTAGCAAAAGCAGCCCCAAGAGTTTAGCCAGTGGAATCGAACTTCCCCTGCCGTTGTATGTGTTGTATGTCACCGTGTTTGAGAACGAGGAGATTTTGGCTTGTGTACGCAAAGCAAGCTTGTCGAGTAAGGCCCCGTACACACGTCCGAGAAACTCGACGGGCAAAACGCATCGTTTTGCTCATCGAGTTCCTTGTGAAGCCGCCGAGGATCTCGGCGAGCCAAGTTTCCTCATTGACTAACGAGGAAATAGAGAACATGTTCTCTATTTGGCCCGACGAGATCCTCGTCGGTTTCCTCGGCCGGAAGTGTACAGACGACCGGGTTTCTCGGCAGAATACGGCTCCGATCGAGTTTCTGGCTGAATTCTGCCGAGAAACTCGGTCGTAGGGGGCCTTACTCGACTAGCCTAACAAGTATCTCGACGAGTAACTCGATGTGTTTCGCCCGTCGAGTTTCTCGGTCGTGTGTACGAGGCTTCATTGCAATGATCTGGTTGAAGCTCCCTCTGTTGGCTAATCTACAAATTTCTATTTTTAATACAAATAAAAAGAAAGAAGGATTAAAGAAGTGTGAAAATCCCTTAAAATATACTTTAAGGTAAACAATACAATATTTACTTACGAAATGCACTCACTGTAAATACAACGCACTTTTCCTTTAAAATAAATGACAGAAGGGAAAAGCCCCATGTCTGACTTAAGCCTTTAGAATTATGTCTGTTGGGATCCATCTGCTGAAAAAGAAATGCGATAATCAGTTTAATTGTGGCGTTATTTAATAAACTTCCTAGAACTGGCACTGCAAATAATTGCTAATTTGTATGCTCATGAGACAATTAAACATCTCATAACAAAGTGAAAAGGCTATTATTTAAATAAATAAATAAAAAATAAACAGCTAACATGGTAGATTGAAAATATTCTATTACTGTCACAGACACTCTACATTTTTTTTTCTTCTATTAAGTGTTTTTACTGTATACACACACTTGTTTCACATAGAATTAGGTCTGCAATCCAATGTACATGCCTTTATCTCCCCGTTATGTACGTTTTTAGCACTCTTGCCTCTGTTCTAATATACGACCTTATGCCCTAACTATGATTTGTACTTCAAACATGGAATATTATAAATATGCTGGAGTGATGTACATGATGCCAGGTTCCTGCTAAAGGATTTGCAGTGACAGCGAAGTAGATGGAAGGTGCCACTAGCAGCGAATGTCCCTTTACCCCCCTTGCCTCATCTTTCTGAATATTAATGTCTCTTGGCAGATCAGATAATTATGTGACTAGGAGTTGAATGAAGATGGTTATTAGCTGCTGCCTCTCTTGTCTGTCTAAGATGTCAAAGTAGAATAGGATCAGGATTTTTGCTTCGGATAACTTTCTATGAGAATATTAACCTGTCTATTATTATAGCGGGCTATGTAAAAAAATACATTTGAGTATTGTCTTAGCAGTTAATTTTTTTTTGCATTTTTTTTTTATAATTATCTTTGGTATTGTAAGGAATTGTTTTTTTTAACAAGAGACTGTAAGGAATTGTTTACATCAAAACACATGTATTAGTGGATGTTGATGTGATGGGTGTTGAAAATCACTGTGGAAAAATGCATCAAAATCTAGCGTTCAGACTTTTTTTTCCAACGCATGACAATGCACTATGCTGGTACAAACAAAACCTTGTTGGAACCAATGTATTGCATTTGCCTTCATTGAAAAATGTAGCAAAAGGCATAGCAACAGATCCAGCGTAAACAAACCATATCCTACTTAGTGTTTTTTTTTTTTACGTGATTAGCAGCAGAGGACTAGAACCTCCCTTCAAACAGGCTGGAAAAGACCTGGGTCATGTGACAGCTGTATATTTATTAGGAAAAAGGTTACTTCGATTTTTTTTTTTTTTTATTAAAGTGGAGTTCCAGCCTCTGAACTTTTTTTTTAAAGTCAGCATCTACAAATACTTAGCCAGATTCACGTAGACGTGCCTAACGTTAGGCAGGCGTAGCGTATCTCATATACGCTACGCCGCCATAAGTTAGAGAGGCAAGTGCTGTATTCACAAAGCACTTGCGTCCTAAGTTACAGCGGCTTAACGTAAATGGGCCGGCGTAAGCGCGCCTAATTCAAATTGGGAAGAGGTGGGCGTGTTTTATGTTAATAACGCATGACCCCACGTAATTGACATTTTGAACGTACGGCGCATGCGCCGTCCGTGGACATAACCCAGTGGCTGGCGCTGCTGTCAATCACATCCAGTGACGCAGCGCGCCGGGGGGGGCGAGTGATACAGTCGGCGGCTATGGTCGCCACTGTATCACAGGAGCGCGCCTGCAAGAGCTTTCCACCATGCGAGCTCGCTCGCATTAAGGTGGAAAGCTCTTGTGGAGGGGGAGCCATGACAGCCGCCGAGGGACCCCAGAAGACGTGGATCGGGGCCACTGTGTGCAAAACCAGCCGCACAGTGGAGGTAAGTATAACATGTTTCTTATTTAAAAAAAAAAAATAACTTTAATGTCCCTTACATACTTTTTTTTTTATTCTCCTTCATAAAAAAAAAAGAGAAATAAAATATGTATAAAACCACTACACTTTTTTTCTTTTTTTGTTTATACATGCTGCAGGAAGTGCAAGTTTTCCCAGGAAATTATTTTAAGACGCTGGCAACCATATGATCTATTGTCCTACTTTTGGATATACTGTTATATGAATAGTATTTTAGCATGGCAACTATATGATCTATATTCTACTTTTGGATGTGCATTATATGAATAGTGTTTTAGCATGAATAATGTGCAATTTTGTTGTTTAAAGTCAATAGAAGAATATCCTTTTGACAAATAGGCTATAGCTTGTTCTCTAATATTATTTAGATTATTAATTAATTACTTAGTAAACATAGAATGCATAAAAAAAAAAAGTTAAACATTATGCAGTGATAGTTGATTTGCGTCACACTATTATAGATGAATGGCTAGAAATCTCTGTCTCTGTCCAAAGCTTCTTCAATTTGTTAAAAAACGCAATTGCAAAGAGATTAAGGGCCAAAAAACTGGACAGTTGCAAAACATGCTTGAAATGCTTTGTTAATGTGTGCTGGGATGATGAGAAAGACAGGAATATAGAACGTTACCACACAGGGACAACTTCATTCACAGTTGGTGTCTTTAACATCAATGGGTTTGGTTTGTAGCTAACATTATCTATGTTTATCAGTGGGAACTTGCTATAAAGATAAAAAAAAAAGACTTTAAAATGTGTTTATTCTAAACTCACTTGTGGCTTTTATTCATCCTCTCTAATCATTTTTAACCACTTCAATACTGGGCATTTTCACCTTCTTCCTGCCAAGACCAATTTTTGGTTTTCAGCGCTGTCGCACTTTCAATGACAATTCCGCGGTCATGCAACACTGTACCCAAATGAAATCTTTATGTTTTTTTCCCCCACAAATAGAGCTTTCGTTTGGTGGTATTTGATCACCTCTGCGGTTCTTATTTTTTGCGCTATAAACAAAAGAAGAGGGACAATTTTGAAAAAAAAACACTATTTTTTACATTTGTGATTTAATAAATATAATAAAAAGTTTTTTTCCTCATTTTAGGCCGATACGTATTCTTCTACATATTTTTGGTAAAAAAATCTCAATAAGCATATATTGATTAGTTTGCGCAAAAGTTATAGCGTCTACAAAATAGGGGATAGTTTTATTGGATTTTTATTTTTTATTTATTTTTTTACTAGTAATGGCAGCGATTGTGACATTGCCATGGACATATTGGACACTTTTGACGATGAAGGGGTTAAATATGTTCCCTGGGAGTGATTCTTACTGTAGGGGGAGGGGACTCACAAGGGGAGAAGACCGATCTGACACATCGGTCTCCTCACCTCTGACAGGACGTGGATCTGTGTGTTCACACACATAGATCCACACTCCTGCTGTGATCACGGGCAATCGCGGGTGCCCAGTGGTCATCGCTGCCGCCGGGCACGTGCAGTGGGTCCCAACCGATGCCATGGGCGCGCGCGTGCCCATTAGCGGCCGGAAAGCCCAGGACGTCATATGATGTACACCCGGAGGGAGACAAGGTTCCTGCCGACGTCATATTACTATGGCTCGGTAGGGAACTGGTTAATGTAAAAAAATGCACGGCAAAATTCCCTTTCCTGCACACGATTCTTTGGCATTTAGAAGAGGGAGGTTTAACCTCACCTAAATGCAGCAGCTCCTAATCTCTGCTAAAAGTCTATGTGCACAAGGACACATTGGGGTTCATTTACTAAAGACAAATAGACTGTGCACTTTGCAAAGTGCAATTGCACTCTGCAAGGGCAGTTGCTCCAAATCTTAGTAAATGGGGTAAAGCTTCACTTTGCAAAGAATACCCAATCATGTGCAAGGAAAATAAATATTTTTGCCTTGTACAAGATTGGATGATGGAAGTCAGCAGAGCTTCTGCCCATTTACTAAGCACTGTAACAACTGCACTTTACAAAGAGCACAGTCTGTTTATCTTTAGTAAATCAACCACATAGGCTTTTATGGAGATGAGTTTAGGAGCTTTGGCTGGCAAAAAAAAAACAAAAAACACCAAAAGCTCCTAAACTGAAGTTTAGGAGCTGCTAGTGTACATGAAGCCTTAGACTTATTTAAAGAACAAACTAAAAAAGAAAATCACTTCTGATTAAATGTTAAGTTCCAAATGTGTATTTCATGTCTATAATTAGACATGATAAATTGGTTACATATGTTGCATGTTTGTTTACATGTTTTGAAGATTATTTACTAAAGTAGTATTTTTACTCAAGTGTGCGGTTCAAAATGGCAGCTAAGGTCAAGAGAAATTTTTTACAACTAACCTTTACTTCCAGTATTTAAATTGAACACAGACTAGCATTATGGGAATTCTTATCTCACTGTTACCAAAATATGAAAAGGGGTTTAGCAACCTCCATTGCTTATTTAATACAAGGCTAATTGTTATAGTGATTTTTATAGCATTTTGCAGGGTGTATGTTATAGTCTCACTAGCAGCAGCAGGGATATAGTCATCTGTTGATTTCTATTATGAACAATTAAAAAATAATAAAATAATTGTAACAGTTTCCCTGGAATCTAGAGAAGATACTAAGGAGGAAAGGGCCAAAACTTCTTTGCATGCTTCTTGAAAAGATGAAAACGTCCATAGAATTTGTAACATGATTGCTTTTCCATTGTTTCTGAAAGTTTCATACATATTGATACGTGATTGCAATTAAAAAGAATCAACATGATGGAGAGCAGAGGCGGCTCTCTAATTAGGCAAATTAGGCGGTCGCCTAGGGCATCGCACTCACAGGGGCCCCCGCGGCCGCCTAATGTGCCTGTGATCATCACTAATGTCGGCATCATCGGATCTCTCAACTACCCCTCTTTCTTTCTCACCTCCCCCTCTCTCTCCCCTTTTGCATTGGCTGAATATGTCTGATGGGTGAGGAGGGTGCCCTGGAAGTGGTGCTGATCACCTGTGTGCTAGATCCGTACATTTTCTGCAGCCATTTTTCTTGCTTGAATTATTTTTCCCATTGTGTGCGAGAATGGGGCCTCATGTCTAAGTTTTGCCTAAGGCCTCACAAAGCCTAGAGCCGCCTTTGATGGAGAGGATAGCCAGGAGGATAGCAGGAACTGTCCAAATTTTGATCCATCTATGGCTGTTATCATTTATGAGAAGTTAAGTTGTTGGAAAATTTTGCTTCGGTCAGCACATGCAGCCGATCAGCCGCAGCACTGATCCGTGTATTCTGACAGTGGAGGGGTTCCGCATCCACCTCGAATGTATGGATGGGGGGAATTGGTTCAGGTTTTTTTTTCATTCAGCCTGCTGGCTGATCTAAAAAAAAAAATGAGTTATGTATTGCCAGTTTAACGGCGAATGTGCTTTGCATTCCAAAATTGAATATTAAAAGCAAGTGTCGCTTTAATTATTTTGTTGTCTTGAAGTACTTTTCAACGACTTTTGTCAAGTTTCTGATGGCATTATCAAATGTACTGATATGAACTTTCGCACAAATGTTCCCATCAAAATCTACCAGTATATGGCCAGCTTAAGATCCTCATCAAGTCTGCCTAAAAGAATAATCGTGTTGCAAAGCCCGCAGAGAGCTACTACAAACAGTTTGTACAGGATAAGCTAAGGCCAAAGCTTATGTAAAAAGATCTGCAGAAACTAGTACCATATTCTCCTTGTCTTTTTGCCTAACGTTGGTAACACTAGATATTCTGAAGCTGTGAGAGGTGTTGTGAATTTTTTAAAGTCTGACTATATAGTCTGGAAAATTACAGTAAACTAAGTTTGATAGCTATGAAGTAATGGTGAAAGCAATAGAATAGTGAATTGGTTATCTGTGCCTTTCTGTTCTGGTGACCCATGTTTGGCCCTTCTCATGTCCTGGTGTCACGGGGATACATTTTTTAAGGAAAATCCCTATTGTTGAACCTGATAATAGCTTTAACTACGGTTGCATCAATACCAATTCCAGAATCGGTGCCGATACTGAGCATTTGCACAAGTACTTACTGATATCTTTGCGATGTGACCTGAGCCCATACAAAATGAATGGGCTCAAATTGCACTGCAAAGAATTACATGCGATTTGAACAGGTTTGCGTGCGATTCCTGTCCGAATCACATGCAATTACCCCCACCGCTCCTGTGTGAACCTAGGATTGTCATATTGACTTCAGCGGTGCACGAAACCCCATGCTATTAGGACAGGAATTGCATCGCAAAAAAAATTACACTATTCAAATACAATTTTTTTTTAATAGTTACTTGGTTTGAAGTCTTCCATTAAAGAGCTATTTCATCCAAGTTTCCTCTTCTTCTCCTGAATACATGCTTTGATAACTACAAACATTTTATCTGTGTGAGCTGCTACAGTCTTTGGTACAGCAAATAAAAAAAGTTTGATGGGATGAGAAAGTCAAAGAAATATGGTAGTGAACTAACTTACCGTAATAAAACTTTTCATTGAATAGTTTCATAGGCCATGGTTGTGTATTTAAAGTGGTTGTAAAGGTAATTAGTGAGAACGGAGAACATTTTTGAAGAGATGCTAGCATGCATTAAAAAACGTAAAAAGTGTAAGTAAAAAAAAACGTGCCTATAGCTCTATATTATTCCGTTGATATGCAGGTCACATGCCTCTTCACAGATCTGCAATTCACAAACCTCGGCAGACGTCATTGCAGGAAGTAGTGTAATACTGCTGGGTGTAAGTGTTTCAAAGGTGATGATATACAATCATACCCGGCGGCATGGTGTAATTTCCCCCTTCCCCCAGCAAAGCCCAGCTAGCTGGAAATAATGAGGAGGGACACACAGTCCTTATAGGACCTCAGATTATGTGCTGAGTGTCCGCAAATAGGAGTTTCTGTTCCTTGTGTTCACCCTTTTTCGCAAACTAGACTCTTTGGTCCTTTCATGCCTTCTGTGATTGCCTGCAGTCTGGTCTTTGGTCTTATGGTGTCTGCTTGACCCCCTGAACCATGATCAATTGCAATATATCTTGGGAAGGCTCTGATATTCCTTTGGACAGCATCCCCTGAGGAAGCCCCATTTTAGGGCGAAACATGTTGGGAGCCACACCATCATGCTGTACCTTTAAGGACTGTACTGTATGAGTCTTTTCTAATGCAACTGCGTTGTTTTTTTTTTGTATTAATAAAACATATATTTTTTAATTAATTTGTTCTATTGATTTAATATGCACCTAAAAAATCCCACAAATCTCCAATATACAAATTAATTAAAAGGGATGTGGTGATATATTGTTGGTATATTGTCCAGAAGCTTAGTTTAAACATTAGATGTTTCAAAATTATCGTTTGCAATGTATGTCAAAACAAATTTGGTATGTTATCCTACACACACATTACAATTTAATGGCACAGGTCCAAAAATTCAGCTCATATGAGAAGCTAGCTGCTAGGTGTTACACAAGATAAAATATAATTATAAAGAAACTATGATGGGAAAAATAGAGATTTTTTTTGTTGTCAGTTATTGATTTCCAAGATGTATATTTACACCTTATGTTAATATGGAATTCTGTCAAGTTCTGAACAGGGGCGGACTGACAACTCATGGGGCCCCCGGGCAATAGGAGATTATGGGGCCCCGGGCAATAAGAGATTATGGGCCTCCCAGGCAATAGATTATGAGGTCACACAGTATACACACATACAGTATACATACACAATATACACACACAGTATACACACACAGTATACATACACACAGAATACAGATACACACACTAAAAAGGTACTGGAGAGGCGGGGCAGCTATAATCTTGGGATTTTTTTTAAAAACACAGATTTTTACATACTGTCCCTGGTTTTACTGAGGCTGGCAACCCTGATGGGGCCCCTTAGTGGCATCAGGTCCTCGGGCAGAGGACCCCAAAATGAATTTTTTTAGGTCCAGTGATGCTTTGTAATCCTTCCATCACATCTTCTGTTGTACCTGCAAATTGTTGTCAGTAGGAAATAAAATGAACTCATACCAATCTACCTGAATATATAATGCTATTGCATAAGCTGTATGGTCAGACTTCATTTTGACAAGCAATCTCTGTATTTCATACTGTACATAAGCCTGGTCAATCAATATATATCTACATATTTATAATTGCTTTTCAGGGTGTTTCATTTTCCTTTCATTGGCCAAAGCACATCATTAGATAATATACCGTATAATGCAGCTAAAGGTGTTTATTCATATTTAGACAGTAGACCACTGTTGGGATACAGATGCTTGGTAACAGCAAAGGAAGCCTACCATTGGGGTTGTTTCTTCACTGAATTGGGGATTCCAGTATCTTGTAGACATGTACATTCGTTTTCGTCCGAATGCATTTTCGTCCGAATTTCAGGTATTTTCGTTATCGTTTTAACAAACGATAACGAAAGCACAGAAAACGAAAACCGAAAGATCCGACATAAACAAATGCTTTATTTTCGTTTTCGTTGCGGTCGAATGTGCCTAACCTTAACTCTATTAGTCCAATATTATTCTACATAAAGAGAAAAGATTCGACATAGAGAGAAAAGATTCAACATTATAGAGACATGAAGAAGAGTCGACATAGAGAGAAAAGATTCGACATAGAGAGAAAAGATTCGACATAGAGAGACATGAAGATTCGACATAGAGAGACATGAAGATTCGACATAGAGAGACATGAAGATTCGACATAGAGAGACATGAAGAGTCGAAATGTTTTATTTTATTTTATTTTTTTAAGATTCTGTCGAATCTTCTTTTTTTTTTTCTTTAGAACATTCGACAGACACCATAAACCTTCAATGATTTTATAGTAAAATTTGTTATTTTTTTTTAAAGATTCTGTCGAATCTTCTTTTTTTATTCTTCTTAGAACATTCGACAGACACCATAAGCCTTCAATGACAGATTCTACCTTAATTGTGCCTAACCTTAACTCTATTAGTCCAATATTATTCTACATAAAGAGAAAAGATTTGACATAGAGAGAAAAGATTGGACAATTTAGAGACATGAAGAAGAGTCGACATAGAGAGAAAAGATTCGACATAGAGAGACATGACAATTCGACATAGAGAGACATGACGATTCGACATAGAGAGACATGAAGATTCGACATAGAGAGGCATGAAGATTCGACATAGAGAGACATGAAGAGTCGAAATGTTTTATTTTATTTTATTTTTTTAAGATTCTGTCGAATCTTCTTTTTTTTTTTCTTTAGAACATTCGACAGACACCATAAACCTTCAATGACAGATTCGACCTTAATTTGGATTAACTAAATAAATTAATTTTTCGGACGAAAACGAAATTACGAAACAAAATATTTCAGTGTGCACATGTCTAGTATCTTGTTGAGCATGAAAAGCTCTTCAGGGGGATTGTATATTACTATTTCATATTTTCTTTCTTTTTTTATTTATTACAGGTATTTATATAGTGTCAACAATTTATGCAGCGCTTTATATATATACAGTATATTGTACATTCACATGGCTCTCAAGGACCTTACAATCTAATTCCCCATACCAGTAAAATGACATAAGAGCCAGGTCAGTTGATAGATCTTCCTACCAATTTACATAACGTCTTTACCTGGCCAATCTCTGCCTTTAATAAATACTCCTAATTTAAAAACTGGTTACAAAAAAGGAAATTTGATTATAAGCTCCATTGGGTAGCCGTAGTTGTGCCTGAATAAAATGTTCTCTATAATGTTAATTAAGATCTTTAATAACGAGGATGTATGCCTGTCTCATTGTTTGGTTAACTTGAAAGGTGAAATATCATATAATTCAGGTTTCTAGGGATAAGAAATGTAGCAAGATGTGAATGAAATAGCAGGCAGTTCTAAAGATTATCACTGCGACTGTGAAAATGTCTAACCCCTTTTTTCTGCAAGTACAACCCCTGTGCCCTTTCGAAAGTCCTGTCCTAGTTCACTAATAATACAGGAGGCTTAGGCAGGGCAGTAATAGACTTTTTAAAATATAAGGCTGACATGATTCATCTATACTTAGAACACACGAAGTGTACTGTTTAATTGTTAAATTGTTTAGGCATCAATTTATTTCAAATTAATAAATTATAGCTCTAGAATGGTCCTAAAGGGATTTTTTTTTTTATCTCAGATGCTGTTGTAAGTGATTAAACATCTTACAAATTTACTAAAGGAAATAAATCTAAATTCCTTTTAAAATCTGGACCACAGCTCACTTGTGAAGCATAGGAAATTGTGCTTGACAGATGCAATCATATGCAAATAGCTGTAGAAGAGGTGAAATTATCATCTGCAAACATTGGGCCAAAATTCCATCTGCCACCTCCTGAGGAAGGGCTCTTAATAAATTCTAAGACAGCAAAGTGACACACATCTTAATCAAGACTTAATCCCAGGAATTAATTCTATGTGAGTTTATGCATAATTCCGGTGGCGATGCTTAAAAAAACCATGGCAGTTTCAGCGGCAGATGGACTCTCTGGACTTCATGCAAAGGCATTAAACAGAGACAGAGAGTGGGAAGACCCCTGAAATGTCAGTCCTTGTACACAAATGCTGGGCACTGCACAACCCACAGCGTCTATGGCTGACTTCAAAGGTTGGACTTCCAATTATTACGACATGGGAACTGCATACAAATCAATGCAAATACATCTGCTATTAGACTGTCTTTTGAAAAAAAGTCAGTTCTATAAAAAATAAAAAGACAGAAAAAAAAGGAAAGGTATTCTGGATTTATACAGTGTCTGTAAAACACTTTTAGGGTGGGCTGGAGTACAACTTTGCAATGTGAAAAGATCATTTCGTAAGAGATCTGTTAATGACCTAGAACCATTTTACACATATTGACATCACTTTAAATATACATCTAGCAACAAAAAATGTATGAACATTAAAGAAACCTTGGCTCGTTCACCTTCTAAGTCACTGACCCTAGGGACGCATTCAGTAATTCAGAACTCCTGATTTTTTTACTTCTTCTTGATCACTGGCTTAAGCCTTGTACACACAACTGGTTTTCCCGGGCAGGAAAACTGCCAGGAGAGCTTTTGGCCGGGAAAACCGGATGTGTGTATGCTTCCTGGCAGTTTTCCCATCAAGAGAACAGCCAGGAATCCCGTCGGGAAAATAGAGAACAGTGGTGTTTTTTTTCTGCCAGATCTACTACTTACCTATGGGAAAGACTGCGAGGCAGTGCCGATGGAGCATACACACGGCCAGGATTCCTGGCCAAAGCTCCATGGCAGTTTTCCTGCCGGGTTCTTGGCTTTCCCCTTTCTCGGCTGACTTTTTACCGCTAAGAAAATCGAGCGTGTGTACAGGGCTTAAAAGTGTTGGAGACAAATTGCATGATGCCCAATGACAGTGATAACCTTGCTGAAACTAATATTGTTACAAGATTAAAAAGCCTCCTTTGCATGTCATTTTTCAATTTATCGTCAAAACAGGTGTCTTTTTTTTCATACTTAGTATGGGAAACACAGGGTTCTTAAAGTATCTCTAAACTCAAGAACAGAAAATATAATACAGTGCAGCTTCTCAGTCCTTAGATATTGGGGCTGCATTAGCTTTAATTTTTTCAGACTCAAGCCCTGTACACACAGGCCAGAATCTCGTCAGGAAAAAAACGTTGTTTTTCCTGACGAGATTCTTGGCAAGAACGCAGTGACGTCATCGCGTACGACGAGCATGCGCTCGTCACATTCGATGCCGTCGCCGCCATCTTGCTGCACCCTACCTATGCCTAGGAAGGTCATTTCGAGCATGCGCAGGTTTCCATGGCGAGGTAAGTATACACACGCTCGGGTTTCTCGGCAGGAAAACACTGCCGACAATCTCACGATGACAAAATAGAGAACATGTTCTCTATTTTTCTCGTCTAGATTCTGGGCAGTTTTTTTGATGAGAAACCTGAAAGCCTCATACACACGCACGGTTTACTCGGCAAGAAAGTTCTGCCAGCAGTTTTCTTGCTGGTTCTTGCCAAGAAAACCGAGCATGTGTACGAGGCTTCAGTACATTTTCTTGAAAGGGTTTGAAAACCCTCATTTTTTTTAAGTAACAAACATATCATACTTACCTCCACTGTGCAGCTCGTGTTGCTCATCGTCTTCTGGGGTCCCCCGACGGCTCTCGTGGCTCCTCCTTGCATCGGTTAACAGAAGTGCTCTCCCGGGGGGTTACTATGCGGGTGCGCTCCGGAGTCCAGCATTTGATTGACAGCAGCGGGAGCCATTGGCTGCGCTGCTATCAATCTATCCAATCAAGAGCTGAGAACCCCCGGACAGAGAGGTACAGTGTGTCTCCGCTAAGGGAATGAGGGGCTCAGGTGAGTAAAACGGGGGGGCTGGGGGACCGGACGGTGTCAGAAGTTTTTTCACCTTAATGCATAGGATGCATAGGTGATAAAACACAAGGTTTTACAATCCCTTTAAGTACAGAGGCATTTCTGTTAATCCTGATAAAATTCAGTACACCTTAACTCTCTGTGTACTGAACTGAAATATTAAACAATGTTATCAGGAGGAGATCAAATACCACTAAAAGAAAGATTTATTTGTGGGGAAAAACAGGACATCAATTTTGTTTGGTTACAGCCTCGCACGACTGCGCAATTGTCAGTTAAATCGATGCAGTGCCATATCGCAAAAAATGGCCTAGTCATTAGGGGGGAAATCCATCCGGTACCATACGTAGTTAAGGACCCTTCAGCACCTAGGCTTGCTTAGAATGTACACAGAGCTCTACATTTTCATCTCAGTATATTACAAAATTTTGAAAACATGCAGGTAAGAAGCCTCTATTGCAAAAAAAGGATAGTATGTCTCTTTTGCAATAAAAAAAACCCACCTGTTCACAAAATTTGAAGTTTCTTCCCTCCCAACCCCAATTTACTGCCCCTACTTCCCTTGGAGCATCCCCTACCACCTTTATTAAAAAAACAATTGTATAAATACTTTTTTTTACAGGAATCTTTGGTCTGGCCACACAATGTCATGGGTTCTCTCTATCCTCTCCTTCTTTTAACAGTGGTCAAGTTCCAAATGCTGCAGAGAGCAGGACAACATAACGATAAGTCTCTTTTTCTGAAGCATTGTCCTGTGAGCCCAAGGTGGCTTTATTGTGAACTCCCAGTGGGTAGGAGTCTAGCCTTCCTAGGACATGAAATTTGTTGAATGATGCTGGGCACAGAATCACAGAGGGGTACGTTTGTGGGACAAAGAGCCAAAGCAAGGGTGGCTTTTAATTGGTAAAAGTCATGAGCAATTGATTTTTTAGATTGAGTTATTATTTCAGCATTTTTCTCAACCTCAATTTCATGTGACTTCCCAATTTTTACAAGTTTAATATGTCATGACTGTATTTTGATATGAGATATTAATATTACATTTAGAGATTTATAGATTAGCCTCTAGATGCAGATTTAGGATTAAGGGTTAGGGTTAAGATGAATTTGCTCCCCCCCACCTCACTCTGTTCTGGCTGGGAACTAAAGAAAATACCAAGTACTCGAGGTTAAAGGGTCACTAAAGGAATTTTTTTTTTAGCTAAATAGCTTCCTTTACCTTACTGCAGTACTGGTTTCATGTCCTCATTGTTCGTTTTTGCTTTGAAGTAGCTGTAATTCTGCTGTGATCTCCACACTTCCTGGTTGCCTGTTTCCTTATAACCATCATACTGGGAGATTTTCACGGTGGTCTAAGCTGTCATTACTGTGTGTCTAAAACTCCTCAGAACCAATCAGATTCATTTTAAAAACAAAACACTGCCCTGGATTTGTTTGTTTTTGTTCTGTGAGTCTTCCCGACTCACCTCTCACCCGGAACTTCATGTATGTACCTTTGAAACCGAAAGTGAAACTAGAGGCACATTATATGATAGATTAAATTCAATTTTTAATCATTTTTAACTTTTATGTCTCTATACCCAATAAACAGTCATTTCAGCAAAAATTTTGTTTTCCTTTAGTGACCCTTTAAGGAGGAGAATGTTACTCGCTCCATGTGACAGCACTGGGTTGATCTGTGCTGTTATGCAGACATATTATATTAAGCTATAACACATATGACTGGTAGTTTACACAGGACTTTCTGCACCAAAGTGAACCTGTTGCTTTTCCCTGCATGGGCTTGTGTAGACAAGCAAATGAGCACCTGCAGAATGTATTCCCCTTCTACTGTTCCTAGGTTTAACCTAATTTCAAGCTGCATTAAGCTGCTTTTTGCATTTCCATGGTCTTTTATGGGGAGTAAAGCAGGTGGTAGAGGCGGAGGTGGAGGGCAGCAGCAAGTTCAAGCACTGGAGGCTGTCTGGGGGTGGATCTGATTTTATTTATTATATTTTTTAACAGGTACTTATATAGCACAGTCAATTTACGCAGAGCTTCACACATATATGCATCAGTCCCTGCCCTCAAGGAGCTTACAATCTACAGTCCCTACCTCACATTCATATATACACATACTAGGGCCAATTTAGATAGGAGCCAATTAACCTATCAGCAAGTCCATACTAGAACCAATTTAGACAGGAGCCAATTAACCTACCAGCATTACTTTGGGAGGAAACCGGAGTACCTAGAGGAAACCCACATAAACACAGGTAGAACATGCAAACTCCAGGCAGGTAGTCTTATGGTTGGGAGTCAAACCAGCAAGCCTAGTGCTGTTAGGCAGAAGTGATTACCACTTAGCTGCTGTGCGCTTATTTTAACGACAGGACCCAAATGATGCTTGTATTTGACTGGATTTCTAACACAATATGATAAAATCCATATGATTTTCTTTCAGATGTTCTGTTCCTAGTTATCCATATGTAAACTAAAACCAAGCTATTTACATCTGTTGAAGTCATACCGGTACCGGTTTGTGGCAGTGGCGGTGCATCCATAGTGGGCGCAGGAGCGCCGCCCCCCTCTCGCTCTTGCACCGCCACTGAAAACAATACATAGATTCATGCATTGCATGAATGGCACAGTGGCGAAAATGGCATGGCACAGTGGCTGCGTTTGGCATTGCACAGTGGCGACAATTGATGGGCAAAGTGGCGACAATGGCATGGCACAGTGGCTGCATTTGGCATGGCACAGTGGCGACAATAAATGGGCACAGTGGCGACAATGGCATGGCACAGTGGCGACAATTGATGGCACATTGGCTGCGTTTGGCATGGCACAGTAGCGACAATGGCATGGCACAGTGGCAACAATTGATGGCACAGTGGCTGCGTTTGGCATGGCACAGTGGGGACAATTGACGGGCACAGTGGCGCCAATGACATGGCACAGTGGCGACAATTGATGGCATGGCACAGTGGCGACAATTTATGGGCACAGTGGCGACAATTGATGGCACAGTGGCTGAGTTTGATGGCATGGCACAGTGGTAACAATTGATGGGCACAGTGGCTGCGTTTGATGGCATGGCACAGTGGCGACAATTTTATGACACAGTGGCTGCGTTTGATGGGCACAGTGGCTGCGTTTGATGGGCACAGTGGCGGCAATTGATGGGCACAGTGGCGGCAATTGATGGGCACAGTGGCCACGTTTGATGGGCACAGTGTGGCTGCAATTGATGTTTTTTTTTTTTTATTTGTTTGCGCCCCCCAAAAATTTTGAGCACCAGCCGCCACTGGTTTGTGGTAAAGATGATTTCTCTATTCTGAGGACATAATGGGCAATCTTTTGGGGGTCTGTAGTCACAAAAACATTAGAAACTCATACTTTGTGCCATAATGCATTGCTAGTTGTATTGCCTTGATCTGTAATAAAGTAAGGTCGTTCCTAATCTCTGTGCCTCCTAAGGCCTTAAAAACAAAAAACAATGATTATTCTTTAAACATTTTTAATTTTGCTTCTAATAAAATCAATTTTTCATCAGCACAAATACCCAAGATATTATATAAAAAATTCTCAGTGTTTGTAGAAGGAATGTTTTTAGGTATTTTATCCTGGCACTTCACAATCGGTCCTGGCTTCCCATGTAGATGAGCTTTGTTGTGGTGAAGGTGGAAAAGTCAGAGCTTGACAAGAAGGATGGGTAAGTAATGAGATCCCAGTGCTTCTGAGAGGTGTTAACTGCCCTTGGATAAAGACATAGCCACATCTTCAGATCTCCATTACGTATTTTGCTCATAATGTTGCTATTTCAGTCTGAATGTCACCTATAAAAGAAGAGGTCTCGCTCTCCCGGGGAGCTCTAAATAGAAGCCTTGCTAGATAATCTTTGATTTATAGGCTAACGAGACCCAGGGTTTAGAGTGAGTCTGCAAACTGCCAGGGGGGTTTCCAAGCCAAGAAACCACGCACTGGTTTGGCAGTACATTGGGGAATTTGTGTGTCCATTTGCTGGGTGGGGACGGGGACTTAACCCCTTAACCACACTGTGTATGTAGACATCTGACAGTTCCTGTCCCTAATAGCAACAATGTGGGCAACAAACCAGCATTTCTCTGCATTATTTTATTGTGTCCCCTTCTTTGACAATAATTATATACCATATATACTTTAGTATGTGTCAGTTTACAGCAGGGATCCTATAAAGTATTTACACTCAACCTGTGATTTCTAGATGTGTTTAAATCCACTCCTCATGCTATTCTATGATACAGTAAAAGAATACATTAGGTTTTGTAAAAAAACGGCATACTATTATAATGTGTATTGGTTGACGAGCAGGAATATCGTACCTTGAACCTGTTAGGAAGTAAATGATAGGAGTACATTTACAAGTGGTTGAAATTCTGTGCTAGATAAAAAATAAAAAAGTAAAATTAAAAGTAAAATTTAAATGGTGGTTGAATTAGCAAATAATCCTGTTGTCCACATTATGCCTATAGTATTGTAGGGGTGTGTGGCTCATACAGCGACTGCAGAGAATTACTAATTTCTGAGCATATAAACAGGTAGTAGAAGTGACTACAGGAGAATGGCTTTATTACATCTTCAGCATCAAATAAACATAGATTGCATTTTCACAGTAAAAAAAAATGCTCCTTGCGTTTAGCTCCATAAAATAATAGCTTGTACTTGCATGCTTGCCATCATGCAGTCTCTCAATATCAACATAGTCTACATGCAGCTAAAAAGCAGCTATCACTTTAGAATAAGTAGGCTATTTTTCAGGCAGTGCATTTACTTGGTGAGCTGCACCTATCAATCAAGATCTTCAATAGGAGTATAAACACCATATACGCCACCATATATGAAAAAAATGAATTTACTATATATTGCAACAGATACAAAAGTATTCCAACTTAGCTCAGTGCTCACCATGGAGTGGTCAAAGGAACCATAACTGATTTAATGGATTTGCAGTTTCACTGTACCGGCTGTGTGTACTTATGTGCATGGGTTAATCTTTAAAACAGACATATTGTGCAGAATGAGAACGCGAGAATGAGTTATTGCGAATGCATATACGCAAAAATGTGTGTAAATTCGTGCACATACATACAAGAAAAAAAACGTCTGAAAAATTAGATGCTCAAACAGAAGTTTCATGTGCAAATAGGTAGATGTTTTATGCAGAATTAAGTTACATAAATAAATATTAACAACAACTTTAACAATATGAACATAAAGCATAATTCATTGATCTGACTGTGATAAATAAAATAAGGATAAAATATGATTGGCTACTATAGGCATTGTACACATCATTACTGCCTTGTTAAGTAAATATTTTAATGTTATATTAAATATAGCATTACAAAAATTAAAACAGTGAACTACACCTTCACTGATTTAGGATGCAGAGAGAATTACAGTGGAGCACAGCACTGAACAGGGGAGCACTTAACAAGCTGGTGATTGGTTGCTAGGTGGTCCGAGCGATACCATATATGTGTATATTATTTGTTGTTTGTACCCATACTACAGGCTAGAAACAATAGTGCGCATTTTGCTTTTTTTTTTGTCCTACCTAAAACACACTGACACTTAGGCCCCATACACACGGGAGGATTTATCCGCAGATACGGTCCAGCGGACCGTTTCCACGGATAAATCCTCTCGAGGATTTCCGCGGATTTCCATGCGATGGAGTGTACTCACCATCGAATGGAAATCCGCGCCGAAATCCTCTGGCGATGACGTGTCGCGCCGTCGCCGCGTCATAATCGTGCGACGCTGTCATATAAGGAATTCCACGCATGCGTCGAATCATTACGACGCATGCGGGGGATCCCTTCGGACGGATGGATCCGGTGAGTCTGTACAGACCAGCAGTTCCATCCGTTGGGATGGATTCCAGCGGATAGATTTGATAGCATGTCATCAAATATTTATCTGCTGGAAATCCATCCCAGGGGATAAATATCCGCGGAAACAGATCCGCTGGAGTGTACACACCATAGGATCTATCCGCTGAAACCCATTCGCTGGGATTTTTCAGCGGATGGATTCTATCGTGTGTATGGGGCCTAATACTAAAAAGGCAAAGTGCAGTGAGGCCGCATATATGTGTTATGTCGGCTTCAAGGGGTTAAAGTGATTTTAAAGACTCAAGGTTTTTTACCTTCATGCGTTCTATTCTATTCTGTTCTATTTTTGTGAACCTGCGACCAATACCGCTAGGTCATAATTTTAGCATTCACCCCACTGAGATATTAGACGGTGAATGTTCCCAGTCATCTTCTTATTTTTACTTACTCATATCGACCCCCCCGGCGGGGATATCCATTAGAGCTACACATGTCGTATCTATAGTTGCTTACTAGTGCAGCTGAACCATGGCCTCCCTTGATAGGCCCTCAAGACGAAATACGTAGACCTAAGCCTTAGGTCACTCGGGGGATGTCTTGTATTTTTTAAATACCTAGTTAATCACATCCTTGCCCATGTCAGTGTGATATGTTTGATGTGCTGTACCCCTGCGTGGATGATTGACTGGTTTGTTCTTGGGCTTTTTTTACAATAAAAATGATTGTACCACAAGAGGGGACCTCATCAACGTCCTCCTATAGGGGTGTGATTTGAATAATTGCAATAGCAACCATTCAGGTGTTTATATATTTTTTAACCCACACTGGAAAAATGACAGCCATTTTTCTTAAAGCGGGGGTTCACCCGTACATAACACTTTTTACCCTTAGCTTGATGCTCATTTTGTCTAGGGGAATCGGCTAGTTGTTTTAAAATATGAGCTGTACTTACCGTTTACGAGATGCATCTTCTCCGCCGCTTCCGGGTATGGGCTGCGGGACTGGGCGTTCCTATTTTGATTGACAGTCTTCCGAGAGGCTTCCGACGGTCGCATCCATCGCGTCACGATTTTCCGAAAGAAGCCGAACGTCGGTGCGCAGGCGCAGTATAGAGCCGCACCGACGTTCGGCTTCTTTCGGCTACTAGTGACGCGATGGATGCGACCGTCGGAAGCCTCTCGGAAGACTGTCAATCAAGAAGGAACGCCCGCTCCCGAAGACCCATACCCGGAAGCGACGGAGAAGATGCATCTCGAAAACGGTAAGTACAGCTCATATTTTAAAACAACTAGCTGATTCCCCTAGACAAAATGAGCATCCATCTAAGGGGATTGTTTGAAAAAATAGTTTTATGGGTGAACTCCCGCTTTAAGTTGTCAATTGTTCCTTACATAGGATATCCCCGTTATAGCACACACATGAATAGAGGGCAGTTATGCTACCAACTGTCCACTGTCTACAATCATAGCAGGGTTCTGTTACACCTTATGACACAATACGTCTATCAGTGCATGCTAACCAATTAACCCGATCATTTTACAAATGGATATACTCATATGATTATACATCAATCATACAAGTATTAATGGCACAAATAAAGGTAATTAGCACAGAGCAGTTGATACATTTAAATATTGATGGAAATTAGAGACTGTTGGAAGAAAGTTCATTGGGAACTAAGTCATAGATCACATTCCACACTACACAGGTTTTTAGTTAAGTACGGCCACTTCAAATATTTGTGGCTTATTCCATAGCTCAGTCACAAGGTTCACATACACTAATATCCTGCGGGTGGTTGTAGGTTCCTTGAAGATATATTTTGTGTGTGTGCACAGTCAGAAAATATTTCGATCACTTTAAATGGGTTTGACCAGCCCTGGTGTTAAATGATAAACACTTGAAAGAAGCAGGGTGTTCCTGACCCATCACACATGACTTGCAGCTAAAAAAAAACCTGGCGCTATCCTGTTAGGCCCAAAATATTTCCTAAACAGTTTTTCAAGCATCTCTCTTTGGACCATTATTCATTTAGTTAACAAATACGGTGACTTAAAGGAGTTGTAAATTAAAAAATGTTTTCACCCTAATGCAATCTATGCATTAAGGTGAAAAAACATCTGATGCTGCCAGCCCCCCCCCCCCCAGCCCCGTTATACTTACCTGACCCCTCGAAAGTCCCGCGCGGTCCCGAGATTCTCTTCGCCGCTCAGCCTGGCCACTGATTGGCTAGAGCGGATGGGATTGAGAGCAGCGCAGCCAATGGCTGGCCCTGCTGTCAATCACATCCAGTGACACGGTGCGCCGAGGGGCCGGGCCGAGTGATACAGTGAGCGGCTATGGCCGCTCGCTGTATCACGGGAGCGCGCAATTAGCTCTCGCATGACTGTGGTTACTAATTGCGGGGAGGACCGAGACAGCCGCCGAGGGACCCCAGAAGACGTGGATCGGGGCCACTCGGTGCAAAACGAACTGCACAGTGGAGGTAAGTATAACATGTTTGTTATTTTAAACACATTTTTTTTTCCTGTACAAACGCTTTAATCATCTGAATAGTTATTATTATATTATTAATATAGTATTTACATGATTTTCCAAATGCTGGTATCTCTCAAGCTTGGTTCTGTACCTGTCGCATACCTACCACGCTTGTGTGTTATTTGGTAACACTGTAGAAATTTTTTATTGTATAACATGTAAAGTTACCATCATACGCAATGACTGACCACACATTAGCCATTAGTTTATCTAAAGTCAAAACTTTTATTTAAAGTGGTATCAAACCTTCATTTTTTTTGTGGAGGTTCACCCTAAAACCTTTTTTTTTTACATTAGATTCATGCTCATTTTGTCAAGGGGAATCGGGTCGTTTTTTTTAAATCAAAGCCGTACTTACCGTTTTAGAGATACATCTTCTCCGCCGATTCCGGGTATGGGCTGCGGGACTGGACGTTCCTATTTGATTGACAGTCTTCTGACCCATACATCGCGTCACGATTTTACGAAAGTAGCCGAACGTCGGTGCGCAGGCGCCGTATAGAGCCGCACCGACGTTCGGCTACTCGTGATGCGATGTATGCAATCGTCGGAAGCCTGTCGGAAGACTGTCAATCAAATAGGAACACCCAGTCCCGAAGACCATACCCTGAAGCGGCGGAGAAGATCGCTCTCTAAAACGGTAAGCACTGCTTCGATTTAAAAAAAACTACCCGATTCCCCTTGACAAAATGAGCCTCAATCTAATGTTAAAAAATTTTTTTTGGGTGAACTCCCGATTTAAGCACTAGCTGGCCAGCCGCCGTCATTATACGGCTGCAGGTCGGCTCTCCTGCGCAAAGTGCTTGCGTCCGCTGCATGTTGCAGGATCATGCCCGCGGGTCGGACAGATTCGATGTCCACCAGCGACCCGCAATCGCTTATTACAGAGGCAGAATGGGGAACTGCCTTTGTAAACAAGGTGATTTCCCGTTCTGACTGACTGACAGAGATCTACTGTTCCTAGTAATCGGGAACAGTGATCTCTGTCATGTCCCTGGCAGCCCATCCCCCCTACAGTTAGTACACACCCAGGGAACGCAGTTAACCCCTTGACTGCCCCCTAGTGTTAACCCCTTCCCTGCCAGTGACATTTATACAGTACATAGAAAATAAGTGTAGCGCTAAAAAAATGAAAAAAAAAAAAACTGTATGAATAAGTCTTATAGCAAATGGAGTGGGAACACCACAAGTGTTCATATAATCAGCTAAACACAGTGCAGGATGATTAAAGTCTGTAAAAACAATCCAAACAATCCAGCTGAAAGTGACTGTGTGATCAGAGATTGATAGAAGGTCCACCACCAAATAGTGATATTAAGAGGTTTACCAGAGGGATCGGACCCAAGTAAGTATACACTTATCAGGCTGATCAAGCTTCTAAAATACTGGTGTTTAAATCCAAATCGACTCCAGTGTTGAATAGCTCTATGGAACTCCTATGGCATTCGTGTGGGTATTAATCAATATGAATCCATTCAATAGGAAACCAGCCAAGCATTTCACAATGTACGGAACAAGGAGAAAAAAAACAAGGGTGCACATAGCGTAAATCCGTAAAAGATTACCTTGCAGTATTTATTTAAAAAGTTTACACTCACATTTAGGTGAATATAACAAGCACTTTAAAATCAATCGAGCAAGGGGGGTCAATGTTCTGTGCTGACGCGTTTCGTTCTCATGAACGTCATCTGGGGTGTTACATTTATACAGTAATCAGTGGCTATTTATAACTCTGATCACTGTTTAAATGTCAATAGTCCCTCAAAAGTGTCTGATCTGTTCACTGCAATATCAAGTCCCGCTAAAAATCGCAGATCGCAGGCATTACTAGTAAAAAAAAAAAAAAAAAAATTAAAATGCTATAAATCTATCCCCTATTTTGTAGACACTATAACTTTTGAGCAAACCAATCAATATACACCGATTGCGATTTTTTTATACCAAAAATATGTAGAAGAATACATATCGGCCTAAACTGAGGAAGAATTTCTTTTTTTTACATTTTTTATTTACAGATTTCACTATTTGTTTGTTTATAGCGCAAAAAATAAAAACCACAGAGGTGATCAACTACCACCAAAAGAAAGTCAATTTTGTTTGGGTACAGTGTCACACAACCGCGCAATTGTCAGTTAACAGCGCAAATCCTTTCTGGTCCTTAAGTGGTTAAAATAACAAACATACTTACCTTCTCTGTGCAATGCTTTTGCACAGAGCAGCCTCAATCTTCTTCTTCTGGAGTCCCCTGCTGGTGCTCCTGGCCTCTCCTTTTTGGCAGGTGCCTCCACAGAAAGCCATTTTAATGGGGGCACCCGTGCATGCTCCCGAGCCTCGCTGCTGCATCCATTGTCACAGACAGCGGGACTCGGTCTGGCCTACTGTTCTCAGGTCACAGCATTTGATTGACAGCAGCAGGAGCCAATGGCTATCAATCTGCCCAATGAGGAGCGAAACAGCAGAAGGATCAAGCTCGGGTAAGAAAAGGGGCGATGGGGATATAATCAGCCTGAAATTTGTGTTGGGGTGGGTGCTAAAAATAGCTTAGCAGAAAGCTGGTCTATTTACAGCACAGCTCTGCACATTCCTTCATTTCTCTGCCTATGTGGAGGGGGGGGGGGGAGTGTGCGACTTTCCTCCAATCAGTTGTCTTGGCTGTATGCCCAGACTTCACTCCCACTGCTGAACAGGAAGAGAAAATCTCCAATACGATCTGCACTTTCTAAAGAATATAGCAAGCTAAAGACAGCAGATATACATGTAAAATGTATGTAGGGAGATTTGTTTCATATCTGTGTATCATCTGAGGCTGTTCATTTCACTGGGTATAGGAGAGGGTTTACATCTACTTTAAGGCTTTGGAACCACTTTAAGTTTTAGATAGATTAATGCAGGGTTAGACTCCCTGTCAGGTTTTTATTGCTGTCAATTTGCTCACCAGGGAGCTTCATTTTCTCTTTTTGTCCTGGTGACTACTGTCACTGGGGCTGAAAGTGATGGAAAATCCAAAATTCTCTATCCAATATAGAAAAAGTTTTTGGCTTGAAACATGCTTTAAAGTGAAACTATGGGCAAATATTATATCAATAGTATTAGCATAGCCACTTAGAGTCGCCTATGAAACATAGCTTTCTTAATCCTTTCAGTAGATTTTATTTTCCAAGTTAATTTTGCAGAGAAATCACACAGCATTAATAGTCTTAGATAAACAATTTTTAATAGTTTGTTTTTTTGGCTATACTTCCCCTATAGATCCCAGTTCTTTCTGCACTCTGTGACCTGTTTTCAGCCAACAGTGGTCTAAAGCAGGGCCGGGACAAGGGGTGGGCAGGAGGGACGGCTGCCCTGGGCGCTGTGGTATCATGTGAGGTGGAGATCGTTGCATGGAGAGTGCCTATGTACAAGCTGGCAGAAGTACTGGATGAAAAAACAAAAGACAATCCGCGCTATACCCCTAAATGTGATTTTAAACAATACGTGAATAAGTAATGACATTTTTCATATCAAAAGATAATTCACATAAAAAAATCATATTAAATTCATATGTAGGACATATAAAAACATATATAAAAATGCTATTAGGTCAATAATGTGTGTTTTTTCAAACCAAAAGAGGGCTTGGGCAATCGTGGAAACTTGGGAACTAGGAACCTTTGCAACAAAAGGGGACTGGGAGACACAACGGAACGCTGGCTGAGCATTCTCATTGGATCAGAGCATCCCATCCTATACACAGGCTCAACCCAATAGGGGAGGCTATTTAGGATGATGGTTGCAAATACAAACTAAAAGGTACTTGATATTTGTAAATTGATAGGCTCCCAAGAGGACACAGGGAGGACACAGGGAGGAAGAGGCGGGGAGAGGCAAGAATGGCTGGTGAAGGTCAACTGTTATCGATGTAACAGTTAACATCCCATTCTACATTAAAACCTAGGGGAGTGTAACACTGCATATCAAATATCCAGCGAGTTTCTCTGCGGGATATTTGACGTAACATATCACTCCCCCTCCAGTGAGGAGTATATTTTTCAATACCAATTACTTGGAGCATAGAGGGGTCTTGTTGATGATATTGTGAGAAATGGAGTGATACACTGTGCTCAGGGCACCCACTCCTTATACGGGAGAGGTGTTCTCCAATTCTCACTTTGAGGGCCCTGGAGGTTCAGTGGATGTACTGGAGCCCACAAGGGCACCCCAAAAGATAAATGACCCCCACAGTGTCGCACATAATAAGCTCAGATATAGAATAAGTCCTGGAGGTGACATGGGATGTGAACTTCATTGTTTTGATAGTTTGACTAGAAGCATATACACTACACCTGTTGCATGGATAAAATCCCTTCAAATTCCTAAACATGGTAATTTTTGCCGGGGGATCAATCATACTGGGTGATAGGTGGTCCTTGAGATTTTTGTTCCTTCTGAATAGAACCTTGGGGCTATCTGGTATTTTTAGTCCCATAACCCTATCACTTTTTAGCACGGACCAGTGTTTTTCCATCACCTTCCTAACCCACCAATGCTGCGAAGAGAAGGTTGTGAGAAAAGCCCATTCAAACATATCCTTATTTGCTTCCTTGTTCCTAATCTTAGGAACTAGCATGTTCTCTCTATCCATAGAGGCAACTTCCTTAATATCATTTTCCAGGATCTCTGTTGCATACCCCTTCTCCTCAAAGCGTTGTTTCAAAACTTGGACCTGCGACTGAAAATCCTCAGATTTCGAGCAATTTCTCCTAATTCTCTGAAACTGACTTTTGGGTATAGCCTTCAGCCAATTGGGATGGTGGCCACTGTCCCTTGGGATATACCCATTACGGTCAGTGCTCTTAAAGTAGGCCCTAGTGAGGAGGGAGTCTTGTTCTCTAAAGATCACCAGATCAAGAAAATTGACAGACACCGAACTGGACTCATACGTGAATTTAATCCCCCAGTTGTTATTATTCAAGTGGGTCATGAATTCCACCAAGGAGTGGGTATCACCTTTCCATATAAAGTAGGCGTCGTCTATATAACGACGCCAAAAAAGGAGGCGGGACTCCTCAAGGGAGAAGAGACAATCATTCTCCCACAAGGCCATGAACAGCCCGGCGAGGCTGGGGGCAAATTTGGCCCCCATAGCTACGCCGGTGCATTGCAAATAAAAGGATCCACTATAGTAGAAATAGTTGTGTTCCATCGCGAAACTCAATAATTTCATCACAAATTCTAATGTAGTGGTTTTTAAGGAAAGATCTTTCCTCAAAAAATGTTCGGCTGCTAAATACCCCAAGTGGTGGGGGATGATAGTATATAGAGAGGAAACGTCCGCTGTGACTAGCAGGATGTCCCCCTCTACACGTAGGCCGGCTATCTCCTTAATTATTTGCGTTGAATCCCTCAGAAAGGCTGGGGTTTTAGTTACAGCCGGTTGCAGAAAATTGTCCACATATTTTCCCACTCTGGAGCTTAGGAAGTCGATGCCGCTCACAATTGGGCGACCGGGGGGGTGTACAGGATTTTTATGTACCTTAGGGATATAATAAATGATTGGCGTTCTGGGTACCAGAGGGATCAGAAAATCTCGCTCTTTATCATTTATAATTCCCTTCCTGTGCCCTTCCTTTACAATCCCTTTAAGGGCTTTTAGATATTTGCCCATAGGGTCACTCCCAAGGATGGTATATGTCTCTTCATCTGTTAATAAAGTTGCCATTTCCTTAAGGTAGTCAGACTTTTTAAGCAAAACAATCCCCCCCCCCCCTTATCCGCCGGTCTAATGATTAGATCTTTCCTCTCGCATAACGTTTTTATGCCCTCCTCTGTATTTTTGGGTCTGTCCCTCCTAAACTGAACTTTGGATAGATCACGTAGGACCAAATCTTTGAATACGGTGATACTCGCTGCTTGCTTAGCTGAAGGGTTACATAGTTACATAGTTAGTCAGGTTGAAAAAAGACACAAGTCCATCCAGTTCAACCACAAAAAAAATAAACAAACAAACAAAATAAAAAACACAATACAATCCCATACACCCAACTCCATACCCACAGTTGATCCAGAGGAAGGCAAAAAACCCCAGCAGAGCATGATCCAATTTGCTACAGCAGGGGAAAAAATTCCTTCCTGATCCCCCGAGAGGCAATCGGATTTACCCTGGATCAACTTTACCTACAAATCTTAGTACTCAGTTATTTTATGTACATTTAGGAAAGAATCCAGGCCTTTCTTAAAGCAATCTACTGAGCTGGCCAGAACCACCTCTGGAGGGAGTCTGTTCCACATTTTCACAGCTCTTACTGTGAAAAAACCTTTCCGTATTTGGAGGTGAAATCTCTTTTCCTCTAGACGTAAAGAGTGCCCCCTTGTCCTCAGTGTTGACCGTAAAGTGAATAACTCAACACCAAGTACACTGTATGGACCTCTTATATATTTGTACATGTTGATCATATCCCCCCTAATTCTCCTCTTCTCAAGAGTGAATAGATTTAGTTCTTCTAATCTTTCCTCATAGCTGAGCTCCTCCATGCCTCTTATCAGTTTGGTTGCTCTTCTCTGCACTTTCTCCAGTTCTCCGATATCCTTTTTGAGAACTGGTGCCCAAAACTGAACTGCATATTCCAGATGAGGTCTTACTAATGATTTGTACAGGGGCAAAATTATATCTCTGTCTCTGGAGTCCATACCTCTCTTAATACAAGAAAGGACTTTGCTCGCTTTGGAAACCGCAGCTTGGCATTGCATGCCATTATTGAGCTTATGATCAACTAAAACCCCCAGATCCTTCTCCACTACAGATCCCCCCAGTTGTACTCCCCCTAGTATGTATGATGCATGCATATTCTTAGCCCCCAAGTGCATAACTTTACATTTATCAACATTAAACCTCATCTGCCACTCAGTCGCCCAATTAGACAGAGCATTGAGGTCGGCTTGTAAATTGGAGACATCCTGCAAGGACGTTATTCCACTGCATAGCTTGGTGTCATCTGCAAAGACAGAAATGTTACTTTTGATCTCAGACCCAATATCATTTATAAATATATTGAAAAGTAAGGGTCCCAGCACTGAACCTTGGGGTACACCACTGATAACATTGGACCATTCAGAGTAAGAATCATTAACCACGACTCTCTGAATTCTGGCTTTCAGCCAATTTTCTATCCATTTACAAACTGATATATCCAATCCTGTAGACCTTACCTTACACATGAGCCGTGTGTGCGGAACTGTATCGAACGCTTTTGCAAAATCCAAATATATCACGTCCACAGCCACGCCTCTGTCCAGGGTTTTACTTACCTCTTCATAAAAGGAAATCAGGTTTGTCTGACAACTTCTGTCTTTCATGAATCCATGTTGTCTGCTGCTTAAATAGTTTTTTTCCTGCAAGAACTCATCCATGTGGTCTTTTATTAAACGTTCCAGTATCTTCCCAACTATAGAAGTTAGACTAACAGGTCTATAGTTACTTGGTAAAGACTTTGTTCCCTTTTTAAATATAGGCACCACATTGGCTCTACGCCAATCCAGTGGTACTATTCCTGTCTTTAATGAGTCCCTAAATATTAGATACAGTGGCTTTGAAATGACACTGTTAAACAAAGAAGCATTTCTTAAACCAGTTCCTGCCTGGTGGCCAATAGTGCTACTATTCCTAAGGATAGGGTTAGTCATGAAATGCCGTTTAATACTTAGCTTCCTGGTGAATTTTTGTACGTCAATGAACATTTGGAATTTGTCCATTGATCTTCTGGGGGCATATTTGAGTCCTTGATTTAAAGTTAAAGTTTCGGCTATAGTCAAAGTTTCCCCGCTCAAGTTAAAAACGCCCTCACAAGTTAATTGCGGCTTTTCTTTGGTGTGGCTCCGTCTCCCTCCTCTGATTCCTCTCTTTGTCTTCCTTTTTTGTTGGAACCTCTTCCTAAAAAACTGTCAGTTTTATTCCTTAGGGGCATAGGTCCAGGGTATCCTTCATGTGTCCTGGGTTGGGAATTATAGGGGACATTTCCCTGTGTGTTAATACGGGGTGTGGTCTCTATTGTCCCCATACCCATACAAGGGCTCATATATATTATCAACAGGTAAATCATAACCCAAGGGAATCCTTGATGGTGGAGGGGCCTCCCCCCTATATCCTCCATCTCCTTGGCCACCATAGTGACCTTGGTGGTCCACATATGGGGACCTACTCTGCGGATAGGGATAGGGATTGGGATTTGTATGCGATCATTGAGGGTGTTGGGTCCCCTTAGTACCACCTTGATTCGGGACCCTGCCCTGGTTCCCACTGGGTGGATACGAGGGAGGATATGGAAATGGGCAGTGGTGTGGGGGTGGTGGCGCTGTCTAAGTGGAGGCTGATATTACCCAGAGGTAGTATGAACAAACTATATGGACTTCAGAATCAATATGTGTCCTGAATATAGTGCCTCTTACAGTATGTGATGTGCCAGTGGTAAAATAACTTAGGTGTGGCTAAGACCACATGCTCTAGTGTACAAATAAGTATATAACGTTGGACAAAAGTATTAGTACTGAAAAGTGATAGCATACAGCACGAATGCCAAAAAATGTGTCCAAAAAAGTAAAAAAATCCACAAAATCCAAAAAAGTGTCTATAAGTTCAGAGAAGAATATATATAAAATTATATATATATAAAAAACACACCAATCCGGGTGTGAACCGGTATAAATAATATAAATAAGTAAACAGCAGTCCAGAGTGATAATGGTGACAATGTGACTTTCCAAGTAGGTAGGTGATCACAATATGCAGTAGTGCAGTGATGCGAAGTGGGTCCGGTGCTCCCCCTCCTGGGTCCCTACTCACCAGAGGCCCTCACCCCTGCAGGGGTAAAGTGCATAAAGGATATCCAACCGACTCGGGTCCTCGCTCTCCTATTAGGTCCTACGGTCCAGCTGGTACCAAACAGATCCTGGGTGACCGGATTCCTCCAAGGGATGAAAAAAAGGTCTCATAGAGTAGTAGGTTCAGGTTCCAGTGGGTAAGTTTTATTGGTACAGCCAAAGGCTTATACTAAAACAATGTATACAAATATATATATACAAAAAAATAAAAATATATATATGTATAAAAATGGATTAAAAAAATAAAATAAAAACTGGGGCCAAATAGAATGCTTGTGGATACAAGCAGACAGTTGGCTATATAATGACAAGCTTCCCAGCACAGCACAAACTCCACAAATGAGAACCAGCGTGGGAACGGCGTGCGTTCCACCAGGTGAACGCCGTTCCCACGCTGGTTCTCATTTGTGGAGTTTGTGCTGTGCTGGGAAGCTTGTCATTATATAGCCAACTGTCTGCTTGTATCCACAAGCATTCTATTTGGCCCCAGTTTTTATTTTATTTTTTTAATCCATTTTTATACATATATATATTTTTATTTTTTTGTATATATATATTTGTATACATTGTTTTAGTATAAGCCTTTGGCTGTACCAATAAAACTTACCCACTGGAACCTGAACCTACTACTCTATGAGACCTTTTTTTCATCCCTTGGAGGAATCCGGTCACCCAGGATCTGTTTGGTACCAGCTGGACCGTAGGACCTAATAGGAGAGCGAGGACCCGAGTCGGTTGGATATCCTTTATGCACTTTACCCCTGCAGGGGTGAGGGCCTCTGGTGAGTAGGGACCCAGGAGGGGGAGCACCGGACCCACTTCGCATCACTGCACTACTGCATATTGTGATCACCTACCTACTTGGAAAGTCACATTGTCACCATTATCACTCTGGACTGCTGTTTACTTATTTATATTATTTATACCGGTTCACACCCGGATTGGTGTGTTTTTTATATATATATAATTTTATATATATTCTTCTCTGAACTTATAGACACTTTTTTGGATTTTGTGGATTTTTTTACTTTTTTGGACACATTTTTTGGCATTCGTGCTGTATGCTATCACTTTTCAGTACTAATACTTTTGTCCAACGTTATATACTTATTTGTACACTAGAGCATGTGGTCTTAGCCACACCTAAGTTATTTTACCACTGGCACATCACATACTGTAAGAGGCACTATATTCAGGACACATATTGATTCTGAAGTCCATATAGTTTGTTCATACTACCTCTGGGTAATATCAGCCTCCACTTAGACAGCGCCACCACCCCCACACCACTGCCCATTATCTCTGTATCCTCTAGGGGATCACATTTTTTGGGGGGGCTGCAGTCTAACTACAATTTTATTTTTATTCTGGAATATTTATTTCATGTTTGAATCATAGTATTGTTACATATTTCCAACTAGTGTTTCCTAAGCGCGGATATTTGCCTTTTATTAGGATATGGAAATGGGCCAGCAGTGCTGGATTTGGTTGGATGACCATTAGATTTTTTTCTGGCTCCATGGGGTGTTTTATTTCCACCTGTTCTGCTGGGCTCATGTTCTCTAAATCCCACCCTGGGGGTTGGAGGGCCCTTCTGAGACCTGGGGGGTTCAAGGGAAGGGAATGCAGAACCAGTAGTAGATGCCCCCCCAACTTCCATATGCGATTCCTCATTATGTTGGCTGTTATTGCGACTATTCTACTGCCATTTAAAGACGTTATGGGTTTTGTAGTCCTCCACGTCTCTCAAATACTTTTTTCTTTTCTTAATTCTCTGTTCTTCCTCCTCTTCAATCATAATTTCCCTGAGCTCTTTAGAGTATACTTGGTATAACCCTTCTTTGCTCATAAGGGTCAGCTTTTCCTTGATCTCTTTGATTTCTGCTTGTAATCTGGCAACTTTTAGTTTTTTTGCGAGCCACTAAGAAATCAAGGAAAACTATACCCACATTGTTAAAATATAAATACCAGTCTGAGAGGTCAGTGTCACCTCGGTCAGGGTAAACTTGCCATCTCAGACTCCGAGGTATCATTTTCTCTTGGATATATCTTTCTAAGAAGATGATATCCCAGGTGGTATGCAATTCTGATATAAGTACATTTTTGAGTCTCATGAATATACCGCGTATTCCTTCTGACTCTGAGCTATTTTGGTCAAATACTTCATCCGGATTAATTTTTCTATTTTGATAGAGTTCAAATATATCCATGATGCTGGAATACTTAGTGGGAGTGTTAAAAATTCCCTTAGAACAGGAAAAAATCCTATATGTAGGGGAAGCTGCGGAATAGATTATATTAAGAAATAGAACTGAAAAAACAAAAGACAATCGGCGCTATACCCCTAAATGTGATTTTAAACAATACGTGAATAAGTAATGATTTTTTTAAACTTGACAGTGCTGCACCTCAAAACAAAAAGGAGCCTAATATTGGGCTCCAAACAACATATATAGCAAGGGTGCGCTACTAAATATACAAAATGATGTGACTGATGAATGGGTGAAATGTCCCTGACAAAAAATACAATGATGTGACTGATGTCCCTGTGACAAAAAACTGAACAAAAATCCTATCCAGGAGACATTTAAGGGTTAATTCACAGAGCTTTGACTCTTCTCAAGAAGTGTTGTTGCAGATGAATTGGCTGGTAGAAAACATCAATCCTGATACATCAAGAAAAGGATGGCCGCTTACCAGAAAGTTGGACCCACTAGGGGTCAATTGGGCACTCAGTGAAGATGTCGATCGCTAGACTGTATGAGAGGGATTTTTTTGTTTGGGGAGAATTTTGGTTTACAAAGGGAATTTATGCTTGGGGGTAAGTGTGTAGATTAGTGCTCACATTTTTAAGGAGGGGATCTTTACTGAAACATTGAGGTTAATTTACAAATGACAAATAAATGGTGTACTCTGCAAGCACAGTTGCTCCAAATCTTAGTAAATGGGGTAAAGCATCACTTTGCAAAGAATACCCTATCACGTGCAAGGAAACAAAAAAACAGCATTGTTGCTTGTGCATGATTGGAACGTGGAAGTCAGCAGAGCTTCTGCTCATTTACTAAGCTCTGGAGCAATTGCACTTCCAGAGTGCAACTATCTTTATTAAATCAACCCCACAATCCTCAAACATTTTGTGTGGGGGGGGGGGGGGCGCTGTTTGGCATCTTTGCCCTGGAAGCTAGATGACCTTGTCCAGGCACTGGGCTAAAGTCCGCTGTCAGCTGACATCACTGAGCCAGTCAAGGCTCTAAAAGGATCCCAACTATCCCAGCGATCTGCTGAGAGCCTGAGCCAGCGCCTCACTCCCTCTCCACCACTCAGCGTTCCAGTGAGTGCTGGAGGGGCAGAGCAGAGACCCCGAAATGGACAGTCACGGCTCTCTGCTCAGAGGAGGGGGAGAACTCAGCATTCCGTAGTGTTTGATTGCTCAGTTCTCACTGCAGAGCCGACGGGGGAAAGATGATCAATGCTGTATCCATCTGGGTGAGTTTTAGGCTTGGTTCACATACATGGGAATTGAATGCGTTTTCAACCACATCCGATTCACATGACATGTGTGCCCGAACTGGCTTTCTATGGCACTGGCTCACATATGTCCAGGCCAGCTGCGGTCTGCTTTTAAAAAAAATCCTGTACGTTTTTCAGTCGGGTACAGGTGCGATTTCAAGTAAAAATTTGCACCTAATTTGCACTTGATCTGGTGAACAAAACCACACCGGACTCCTTTTAAAATTTGCAGCCGGACATATGTCAACCAAGCCTAAATGTTTTGTTTTACAAAGTCGATACTTCTCTTTTAGGTAAAATAAATTAAAGTGATGCTTAAACTCTGGTTTAGGAAACATAAAATTCTATTCAAGTATGTATTCTTAATTCAAAAGTACCTCCCATTTCTCTCCGCCTCCAAATCTCCAAATTGTATTTTTATTTTTTTGCTGCTGTAATTCTACTTTCTTCTAAAGGGTGGCTACATTCATTCTCTATGGTCCCTACGTAGGAGCATAGCCACCCTCTCTTGCTCTAACTAAAGGTTTAGGGACTATGGACTGTGGACTATGAGATTTGTAGTGTATACAGGGATGGACTGGCCATTGGGACTACAGGGAGTTTCCCGGTGGGCCGATGGCTCAGTGGGCCGGCTTCAGTGACAGCGGACCGCCGCCCCCCTCCACTCCTCTGTCTCTCCCTTCCCGCAGCGCTCACCTCCTCTCCCTCCCCGCATCGCTCACCTGGGGGGGGGAACAGAGAAGCAAGAGGAGGACCAGAGGGGCAGGGGGGTCAATAGAGGAGCATGGGGGAGGGGAGAGACAGCTGACTCAACAGCTACGGCCTGGGAGTTTCTCACTTCTGCCTAATCTTGTCCCATAAGGGGGAGCACCTAACTGATTCTTTGTCCTGGGTGAAATAATGTCTAGCTTCCCCACTGGTACTGCCTATAAGAGTACCAGTACCAGCTGTTCTACTCTATTAAAGTAGAATGACTAGTGGCTAGTGAAGGGGGAGAGGGGGCTTGAGTGGCCGGGGGGGGGGGGGGTGCGGGAGTTGTCCGGCCGCCATGGGAGAGACCTGTCAAAGTGGGCCAGTCTGGATGAAGTCCAGGGCCAAATTTCTGTCCCAGTCCAGCCCTGAGTGCATATGACTGCAACTAACATGCACTGCTTGTTCCAAACATACAAAAGTTTGGGTTAATGGCAGTAGCGGCTGGTGCTCAATTTTTTTTTTGGGGGGGGGGGTCGCAAATAAACAGAAAAATTCTGAAAAAAACACATCAATTGCAGCCTCACTGTGCCCATCAAACACAGCCACTGTGCCCATCAATTGCAGCCACTGTGCCATCAAACACTGCCACTGTGCCATCAAATGCTGTCACTATGCCATCAAATTCAGCCACTGTGCCCATCAAATGCTGCCATTGTGCCATCAAATGCTGCCACTGTGCCATCAAATGCAGCCACTGTGCCCATCAGATACTTCCACTGTGCCATCAAATGCTGCCACTGTGCCATCAAATGCTGCCACTGTGAGCCTCAATTGCAGCCACTGTGCCATCAAATGCTGCCACTGTGCCCATCAAATGCTGCCACTGTGCCATCAAATGCTGCCACTGTGCCGTCGAATGTCGCCACTGTGACCCCTCCACCCGCTGTCTCCTTCCGTCCTCTCCTACCATCCTCTTCTCCTGATGGGCTTCCAAACACAGTGCCTGTCGTTTAAGCTAATCAGGTGATGGCTAACAGACCCTGAGCACCTGATTGGCGGAGAGGCGGTTCAGTGTTAGGAAAGCGAATATTCATTTGCTTTTCTAAAACACCTGGTGGCTCTCCAGCTGTTGCGAAAGTCCCATCATGCTTCTGCCTGTGGTCTGTATACATCACTACCAAACCGCCCCAAAGATGCTGCTTGCAGGACTTTTTTGAACGTCCCGCAAGCGCACCATCCAGGTGTGAAAGCACTATTGCAAGGAATAGGAGGCAGTTTTCAGGCACTTTACAGGCGCTATTTCTAAAGTGTGACAGGGGTCTAAACCCCTTCCCACTGCTGCCTCCCAGCCCTCTAAGTGGTTTTAAATGCTGGGAGGCAGAGGTGGGCATTCCCATCATGTGACCGCTCTGATTGGCTGTCACAGTGGTCACATGATTTAAAAGCTCCAGATTGCAAGTAAGCATCGGGAGCTGATCAGTACCTGCAGGTAACTGTGCTGGAAGCACGCAGGGTGCGCACTCTCGGCACAGAAATGTTTTTATTTGGGATGCATATATGTAGCATCTTGGCATTAAAGCCCACCTGCCAAAAGGCCTCATATATATGCGCACGGTCAGCAGGAAGCGATTAAATGTGTTCTCAAATAAAGAAAAAATATTGTTCTGGTAAATCTGATCAGGGCATTGACAGACAGACATTGTTCCTTGTTTACTAAAGTATCAATTATTATTTATGCAAAATAGTAATACTCTATTTTCAGTGACAGGTAATAGAAACGGTGAAAGATATCTTTATTATTGACCTGAGAATTCTGGCTCATTCTTAACTATGTGGACAGAGACTCATGCTAAAAATTCCAAGTACATTTGGAAAATATCCTTATATGGAGTTTGCATTAAATGTCCAACCTTCTACATGATCCAACTTCCGATAACATTGGGGGGTCCCTGGCTCCTTGCCTTTCTGCTGTTTACATGTCTTGGAAGACCATCGAGAACATCAATTATAACACAGCCGACTGTTATATCTGAAAAGGCGTAATTACAGGTGAATCCCGTGGTTTCCAAAAAATGAAAAAACTATACCAGATGTAGATGCTTTCATGTCACTACACATAAGGGACTAAGTCCTCTTCGCAGCTGTGTTATAAAAAGACACAGTGACCCAATTTACTAAAGGAATTGAGAATGTTTTCTATGTAAGGGAATTTTCACTAAGCTTAGAGAATGGAAGAAGCTGTGCTGACTTCATTCTTCCAATCATGTGCAGTTAAATAGCCATTTTTTTTTTCAAAAAGAAATAGCCGCTTTTAAACCACTTGACCTCCAGAAGACTTACCCCCAATGCTGTATTCTGGCCTAGGCCAACAAGGCCTAGGCCTAGGGCAGCACTTTGCAGGGGGGCAGCACGGGCAGTGTCCCCGCCGGCTTGCGCTACACTGTTGGGCAAATGAGTTTAGCGCCCCCATAAATCGGCCACACTGCTTCCAGTATGTGGGCGGTTGGCATTCTGCAACTGTGGGGGGGAGGGGCGTCGCTTCTAATTTTTTACCATCCCTGTCCCATTGTAGAGATTTCCCTTCACTTCCTGTCCCATAGCCAAACAGGAAGTGGGAGGAAATCTATGCAAATTAAGGGAATCCATTGACCCCCCACCCCCAGGCCATCAGAACTAGTGTCCCCACTTGAAAATTTCAGGGTGGGTCTTAAAATGCAAGGGGTGTGGCCTTGACAGGAAGGGGTGGGTCATATTTAAATTAGGGGGTGCACGAGTTTAGTCAGGCCTAGGGCAGCACAAAACCTAAATACACCCCTGCTTACCCCCTTCATGACCAGACAATTTTTTGCTATACGGCACTGCGTTACTTTAACCGACAATTGCGCGATGTACCCAAACAAAATGTATGTCCTTTTTTTCCCACAAGCTTTCTTTTGGTGGTATTTGATTTGCACTATAAACAAAAAAAGACCGAAATATTTTAAATAAATATATCAATTAAAGAAAAAAAATAAATCTTAGGTCAATCTATATTCTGCTACATAGTTTTGGTAAAAAAAATCCCAATAAGCATATATTGACTGGTTTGCGCAGAAGTTATCGCATCTACAAACTATGGTATATTTAGATTAATTTATTTTTACTAGTAATGTTGGCGATCAGCAACTTATAGGGGGACTGTGATATTGCAGTGGACAGTTTGACGCTAAGGGGCTTTACTAAAGCTAGAGAGGGTAAAATTTGACACAATTCTGCAGAGAAACCAATCAGCTTCCAGGTTTTATTGCTAAAGCTTCCTGCCCAAGCCATTTTTCAGCTATCAGCGCTGTCACAGTTTGAATGACAATTGCGCGGTCATGCAACACTGTACCCAAATGAAATTGTTATCATTTTTTCCGCACAAAGAGAGCTTTCTTTTGGTTGTATTTGATCACCTCTGCGGTTTTTATTTTTTGCGCTATAAACAAAAGAAGAGTGACAATTTTGAAAAAAAAGCAATATTTTTAACTTTTTGCTATAATAAATATCCCCCAAAAATATATATAAAAAAAAAAAACACAAATTTTTTCCTCAGTTTTGGCCGATACGTAATCTTCTACATATTTTTGGTAAAAAAAATAGCAATAAGCGTATATTGATTGGTTTGCGCAAAAGTTATAGCGGCTACAAAATAGGGGATAGATTTATAGCATAGTTAGTCAGGTTGAAAAAAGACACAAGTCCATCCAGTTCAACCACAAAAAATAAACAAACAAAATAAAAAACACAGTAAAATCCCATACACCCAACTTCATACCCACAGTTGATCCAGAGGAAGGCAAAAAACCCCAGCAGAGCATGATCCAATTTGCTACAGCAGGGGAAAAAATTCCTTCCTGATCCCCCGAGAGAGCATTTTAATTTTTCTTTTTTTTACTAGTAATGGCATCGATCAGTGATTTTTATCGTGACTGCGATATTGTGGCGGACACATCGGACACTTTTGACACCATTTTGGGAGCATTCACATTTATACAGCGAACAGTGCTATAAATATAGACTGTTTATTGCGTAAATGTGAGTGGCAGGGAAGGGGTTAACACTAGGGGGCGATCAAGGGTTTAAATGTGTACCCTAGTGAGTGATTCTAACTGTAGGGGGAGGGGACTGACTGGGGGAGGTGACCGATCAGTGTACCTATGTACAAGGGACACAACACCGGTCTCCTCTCCCTGACAGGACGTGGATCTCTGTGTTTACAGACAGAGATCCACGGTCCTGCTCAGTTACTGGACATCGCGGCTGCCGGGCATGCGCATTGGGTTCCCAGTGACGCGGTGGGTTGCCGTGCCCCCTAGTGGCTCAGGAAGGTGAGGACGTGATATGATGTCCTCCCAGAACGAGAGGCTTATCATCCCGCCATCATTTGACCGGGGGGCAGTAGTCTTGTGGTTAAACAAGCTTAGGTTAGAAGCTGATTGGTTTCTCTGCAGAATTGTGACTAATTTTGCTCTATCTATCTTTAGTAAATAAACAGCTAACTGACACTTTTGACACTTTGTGGGGACCAGTGACACTAATACAGTGATCGGTGGTAAAAAATGTGCACTGTCACTGTACTAATGACACTGGCTGGGATCAAAGGGTTAGCTGTGTGCCTAGCCTGTGTTTATGTGTACTGTGTGAGGTGCGTTTACTAGGGGAAGAGATGAAATGTATTCCCTGCTGTGTAGAGTGGTAAGTTACAGTAAGTTGTAGAAATAAAGAATGAAGTCTGTTTATGATTGTACTGTTAGGACTAAAGTTGTGGTAAAAGAAACGTCCCGCTACTAGCACTGAATAATTAGGAGGAGTAGGTAATCTCATTTATTCTCCACTTATTACACCATTGTTCTGTTTCCTTTCAGTTGTCACTTTGTACCGCCTGATGGATTTCAACCTTCTAACAGACTCGGAGGCTCGCAGTCCTGCCCTCTCTCTGTCTGACTCTGGAACACCTCAACATGATCACAGCTGCAAGGGGCAGGATCACAGCGGTAAGTGAAGACAAAGGACAGGGGGGCATTCAAAACATTCTAGTCAACTAGTAATGCATAAATGTGTGACTTGATACAATATTTGTCCTTACATTTTAAAGTCCTTGCCCATAACCACAAAGACCAGTTCATGGCATTAGGTAGAGCTGACATCCTTACAGCTAGAGGAATAGAGAGAGTGTTATGTTTCTATATGGATTCTTAGGGGCAGATCCACAGAGATAGTACGCCGGCGTATCTACTGATACGCCGGCGTACTTTCAAATTTCCTGCGTCCTCAAAACAAGATACGACGGCATCTGGGTTAGATCCGACAGGCGTACGTCTTCGTACGCCTTCAGATCTAAGATGCAATTCTTCGGCGTCCGCTGGGTGGCATTTCCTTTGTTTTCCGCGTCGAGTATGCAAATTAGCTATTTCCGACGATCCACGAACGTACGAGCGGCCGGCGCATTCCTTTACGTCGTCTCTAGTCGGCTTTTTTCGGCATATAGTTAAAGCTGCTATTTCGTGGCGTACTCAATGTTAAGTATGGCTGTCATTCCTGCGTATAATTTCAATTTTTTTTTTTTTGCGCAAGTCGTTCGTGAATCGGGATGGACGTAATTTACGTCCAGGTCAAAACCAATGACGTCCTTGCGACGTCATTTCGCGCAATGCACGGTGGGAAATTTAGGGACGGCGCATGCGCAGTTCGTTCGGCGCGGGGACTCGCTTCATCTAAATTAAACACGCCCCCTACCCGCCCAATTTGAATTCCGCGCCATTACGCCGCTTGAGATACATTACGCCGCCGTAACTTACGGCGCAAAATGTTTATGGATTCGAACCAAAGCCAGGTAAGATACGGCGGCTTGCCGTATCTCAGATACGATGCGCCGGGGCAGATCTTTGTGGATCTGCCCCTATAAGTGTAACTTTAGGCAACACTTTTTTATTTTCATTTGGATACAGCAAGGGAGGGTTATCACCCCTGTCAGATTGTTTTTTTTTTGCCATTTGTGTCCCCTTGCGGAGATTTCTATTGACTTCCTGTCCATAGCCAAAACAGGAAGTGAGGCTCAATCGCTCCAAAGTGAGGGGATCCAGAGGTGGCACCAGAGTTACCAGAACTAGTATCCCTATTGTAAGATTTCCCACAAAAAAACATTTGAAAGAAATGTTCACTCCCCACCCTTATCCATTCACTCATATAAAAAAGGTAAAAACCAGTTACAAGAGTCAACGTTTTTATTTTAGGATCTACTATATGGAAAAAATATCAGCAAATAAAGCCTGCTTTTGATAACATCCTACTTTTGTGGGTAGTAAACGAATGTATACATAAAATATCATTCCATCCACGAGTAACTCACACCTATTAACAAGTAAGACCAAACCTTAAAGTAGAACTCCTTCGATCAGGTGACATGCCCAATAAAAGTCCTCTCCACCAGTAGGTAGTGCTCCTTTTCTGAGGTTGAATCACAGCCAGCATCATTTAAACCGATTTTCTCCGGTGCCTTGTACACACGACCGTTTTTTCTGATGAGAAAACTGACATTTTTTAGATTGGTCGGGAAGACCGGTCATGTGTATGCTCCATAGCAGTTTTCCAGACGAGAAAACTACCCTCAAAAAAATTAGAACCTGCTCTATTTTTTCCTGTCGTGTTTCCCGTCAGTCTTTTTCTCGTCACAAAAAACGCTCGTGTGTATGCTTTTCCGAGGGGAAAAAAACGCGCATTCTCAGAATCAAGTATGAGACGGGAGCACTCGTTCTGGTAAAACTAGCGTTCGTAATGGAGATAGCACATTCGTCACGCTGTGACGGACTGAAAAGCACAAAGACTGAAAAGCGCTAATCGTCTCTCTCACCAAACTTTTACTAACAATTTGGACGTCACCGCGCTTTGGTCGAGTGTTTTTTTGGCTGAAGGCTGAGGCTTGAGAGGAATCACTTTGGGAATAATGTCGGGTTTTGGCATATGAGGAAAACCGGTGGTGTGTACAGGGTATGAGGCTGTCATGTTATGGATGGTGCCCTGTACTACTGCTCCGATATACTGTCTATATATATGCTGTTTTGCTGTATATGTATATATACAGTATATATATATATATTTAAGCGGTAGGGAGGGTTGTATACTGTAAATTTAAGGGCAATGGTAGTGCTGCAGCTCACACCAAAGGCTTTTTGGTGATTCTTACTACGGTTCCCACTAACACCCCGTACACACGGTCGGAATTTCCGCCAGCAAAAGTCCCATGTGAGCTTTTGAACGGTGTATGCTCCATCGGACTTTTGCTGTCGGAATTTCCGCCAGCAAAAGATTGAGAGCTGGTTCTCAAATTTTCAGATGAAAAAAATCCTATCGGAAAATCCGATCGTCTGTAGCAATTCCGATGCACAAAATTCCAACGTAAGCTCAATTTGACGTATGCTCGGAAGCATTACACTTAATTTTCTTGGCTTGTCGTAGTGTTGTACGTCACTCCGTTCTTGAAGGATGAAAGTTCAGAGAACTTTTGTGTGACCGTGTGTATGCAAGCCAAGCTTGAGCGGAATTCTGCTGGAAAAAACATCCAAGGGTTTTCCAACGGAAAGTTTCGATCTTGTGTACGGGCATAAGGGTGATCTTCTTTTTATGGTACTGCTATTCTGGTTGCAAAGGGAACTTTCACCGCATTCACTAAGCTAAGTGAAATGTTTTTTTTAGATTCATACTAATGCCGCGTACACATGCTCGGAATTTCCGACAACAAATGTTCGATGGGAGCTTTTGGTCGGAAATTCTAACTGTGTCTAGGCCCAATCCTGGGAAACACTTTTTGAAAGATAAATCAGGGACAGTCCCTCCAAAGCAGGGACAATTGGGAGCTATGTATCAGGAATATAAAGGTTTACATATTCTTTAAAGCCACAAAAACATAATGTCTTTATGCCCTTAAAACAAATATTGACATTCGTTGATTGTTGAAGCTGCATTTTGCTGTTTACCAAGAAAGACAGTTGAATTCTACAAAGTAATGGACAGAATGTATAAAAACACTAAATCAAACATGCAGCACATGTCAATTCATGTCATGGAACAGGCTGAAGCCTCATTCTCTTCAGAATTACTATGGGATTAAATGTTTGTAATATTACATTGTTTTAAAGTGTTACTGTAGAAAAAGATTTAGGTAAAACTGACTTTAAGTGCTTCTACAGCATGAGCATGGACAGCACATAGAAATAATATTACAACATTGCCACCTAGTGGACAGAGTACTGCATGTATGTATTTAGTTATCAGTACAGTCATAACTGACTCTTGGCGAATTCTATGGTCCAGCTCTCTGGCACCATGCCTGACACACTAGAGGACTTCATGTATGTATATATCTTTGGATCGGACTTTCAGTGATTTTATGGGCAGCTCATTACTGTCATGCCTGATACACTAGGGCAGTGGTTCTCAACCCTGTCCTCAAGTACCCCCAACAGGCCATGTTTTCAGGTTTTCCTTTATTGCACAGGTCCCTTAATCACTTAAGCCCCGGACCATTTTGTTGCTAAATGCCCAGGCCAGGTTTTGCGATTCGGCACTGCGTCGCTTTAACAGACAATTGCGCGGTTGTGCGACGTGGCTCCCAAACAAAATTGGCGTCCTTTTTTCCCCACAAATAGAGCTTTCTTTTGGTGGTATTTGATCACCTCTGTGGTTTTTATTTTTTGCGCTATAAACAAAAATAGAGCGACAATTGGGAAAAAAATTCAATATTTTTAACTTTTGGCTATAATAAATATCCCCCAAAAACATATATATAAAAAAAAAAATTTCCTCAGTTTAGACCAATACGTATTCTTCTACCTATTTTTGGTAAAAAAAATCGCAAAATTTATAGCGTTTACAAAATAGGGGATAGTTTTATTACTATTACTACTAATGGCAGCGATCAGCGTTTTTTTTCGTGACTGCGACATTATGGCGGACTCTTCGGACAATTTTGACACATTTTTGGGACCATTGTCATTGTCACAGCAAAAAATGCATTTAAATTGCATTGTTTATTGTGAAAATGACAGTGGCAGTTTGGGAGTTAACCACAGGGGGCGCTGTAGGAGTTAGGGTACACCTAGTGTGTGTTTACAACTGTAGGGGGGTGTGGCTGTAGGACTGACGTCATCGATCGAGTCTCCCTATAAAAGGGATCACTCGATCGATGCAGCCGCCACAGTGAAGAACAGGGAAGCCGTGTTTACATACGGCTCTCCCCGTTCTTCAGCTCCGGGGAGCGATCGCGACGGGGCGGCTATAAACGAATAGCCGCGCCGTCGTCCCGGATCGCTTTCCGAGGTAAGCCGCCCGCCGCACGCAGCGGGGGGGGGGGGGGTCCCGATCGGACCCCCGACCCGCTAGAAGGCAGGGACGTATATATACGCCCATCTGCCTGTATGTGCCATTCTGTGGACGTAAATAGGCGTGTGGCGAGCGTTAAGTGGCTAAATCAGAGTCAATGGCTTGGTATTTTGGACAGCTATTTTATCTAAGAGAAATTCCCAAAACATGACCTGTTGGGGGTACTTAAGGAAAGGATTGAGAACCACTGCACTAGAGGGCCTCTTGTATGTACAGTACTGTGCAGAAGCTTTAGGCAGGTGTGAAAACATGCTGTACATTAAGAATGATTTCATAAATAGAAGGGTTAATAGTTTATTTTACCAATTACCAAAATGAAAAGTAAGTGCACAAAAGTGAAATCCAAATGAAGTCAATATTTGGTGTGACCACACTTTGCCTTCAAACACCATCAATTCTTCTAGGTACACTTGCATACAGTTCTTGAAGAAACTCAGCATGTAGGGTGTTCTAAAAATCTTGGAGAGCTAACCACAGATCTCCTGTGTATGTAGGCTGCCTCAGATCCTTCAGTCTCCTCATGTAATCCCAGACAGAATTGATGATGTTGAGATCAGGGCTCGGTGGAAGCCAAACCATCACTTGCAGGACTCCTTGTTCTTCTATGCTGAAGATACTGTAGATCTTAATGACATTGGCTGTATGTCTGTTGTCATTGTCCTGCTGCAGAATAAATTTGGGGTCAATCACACGCCTCCCTGATGGTATGGCATGATGGATAAGTATCTGCCTGTATTTCTGCATGTATCTCAGCATTGATGATCGTGACCAAATCTCCAACTCTATTTACAGAAATTCAGCCTCAAACTTGCAAGGAACCTCCACCATGCTGTTGCCTGCAGACACTCATTATTGTACCGCTCTCCACCCCATCGCTAACAAACTGCCCCCTGCTACAGACATATATTTCACATTTTGACTCAGTCCGGACAACCTGCTGACATTTTTCTGCACCCCAGTTCCTGTGATTTTGTGAATATATGTATGTATATCTCCGTACAGTCATATCTGACTCGTGTCTGACTTTTAGTGACTTAAAATCAGGGCTTTTTTTCAGGGGGAACTTGGGGGAACTCAGTTCCACCACCTCTGGCTCAGACCCTTTGGTGCCTGCTCACCACAATCACTTGTAAACACAGAAGTCTGGTTTCTGTGTTTACAAGTGACAGCTCTGCACTCTGCCTATTCAAATGGGGCGAGTCCCATTTAAATGAGGCGCGCTCCCGCGCCGGCCGTACTGCGCATGCGCGCCGGCCGTACTGCGCATGCGCGAAGTTACGTTACGCCGAGTTTTGAGGATCGCGACGGCTTAAAGTTGCGTCGGGGATAAAAAAAATGACAGCGGCATGCATTCCTGAGGGAGAACTCCATGCCCATTTTCAAAGAAAAAAAACGGCATGGGTTCCCCCCCCAGGAGCATACCAGGCCCTTAGGTCTGGCATGGGTTGTAAGGAGACCCCCCCACGCCGAAAAATTGACGTAGGGGGTCCCCCTACAATCCATACCAGACCCGTATCCAAAGCACGCTACCCCGGCCGGCCAGGAAGGGAGTGGGGACGAGCGAGCGCCCCCCCCCCTCCTGAGCCGTGCCAGGCCGCGTGCCCTCAACATGGGGGGGTTGGGTGCTCTGGGGCAGGGGGGCGCACTGCGGGCCCCCCCACCCCAGAGCACCCTGTCCCCATGTTGATGAGGACAGGACCTCTTCCCGACAACCCTTGCCATTGGTTGTCGGGGTATGCGGGCGGGGGCTTATCGGAATCTGGGAGTCCCCTTTAATAAGGGGGCCCCCAGATACCGGCCCCCCACCCTAAGTGAATGGATATGGGGTACATCGTACCCCTATCCATTCACCTGGAGGCAAAAAGTAAAAGTTAATAAACACACAACACAAGGCTTTTTAAAATATTTTATTATTCTGCTCCGGACGCCCCCCCTGTCTTCGTTATTAGCTCAATTACCAGGGGGGGCTTCTTCTTCCGCTCTCCGGGGGTCTTCTCCGCTCTCCGGGGGGGGTTTCTTCTTCCGCTCTCCGGGGGGGGCTTCTCCGGACTCCGGGGGGCTTCTTCCATCTTCTCCCCTCTTCCGCTCTTGACTCGGCGAACCCCGGTTCTTCTGCAGCTCTCCGGTGCCTTCTTCTTCAGCGCTGGCTGCCTGCTATGTTTGTGTGTTAGCTCGATTTCAAACAGGCAGCCGGCGCGGTCTTCTGTGGCGTCAGGGTCTTCTCTTCCTTTCTTCCGATGTTGCCTCGTCGCCTGTTGTCGCTGTAATGATGGAAGCGCGCCTTGCATCACATTTATATAGGCATCACCGTCCCATCATGCTCCGGCAGGTACCCACGTGGTGGGTGCCTACCCACGTGCACCCACCACGTGGGTACCTACCGGAGCATGATGGGACGGTGATGCCTATATAAATGGGATGCAAGGCGCGCTTCCATCATTACAGCGACAAGAGGCGACGAGGCAACATCGGAAGAAAGGAAGAGAAGACCCTGACGCCACAGAAGACCGCGCCGGCTGCCTGTTTGAAATCGAGCTAACACACAAACATAGCAGGCAGCCAGCGCTGAAGAAGAAGGCACCGGAGAGCTGCAGAAGAACCGGGGTTCGCCGAGTCAAGAGCGGAAGAGGGGAGAAGATGGAAGAAGACCCCCGGAGTCCGGAGAAGCCCCCCCCCGGAGAGCGGAAGAAGAAACCCCCCCCGGAGAGCGGAGAAGACCCCCGGAGAGCGGAAGAAGAAGCCCCCCCTGGTAATTGAGCTAATAACGAAGACAGGGGGGGCATCCGGAGCAGAATAATAAAATATTTTAAAAAGCCTTGTGTTGTGTGTTTATTAACTTTTACTTTTTGCCTCCAGGTGAATGGATAGGGGTACGATGTACCCCATATCCATTCACTTAGGGTGGGGGGCCGGTATCTGGGGGCCCCCTTATTAAAGGGGACTCCCAGATTCCGATAAGCCCCCGCCCGCATACCCCGACAACCAATGGCAAGGGTTGTCGGGAAGAGGTCCTGTCCTCATCAACATGGGGACAGGGTGCTCTGGGGTGGGGGGGCCCGCAGTGCGCCCCCCTGCCCCAGAGCACCCAACCCCCCCATGTTGAGGGCATGCGGCCTGGCACGGCTCAGGAGGGGGGGGGCGCTCGCTCGTCCCCACTCCCTTCCTGGCTGGCCGGGTAGCGTGCTTTGGATACGGGTCTGGTATGGATTGTAGGGGACCCCCTACGTCGATTTTTCGGCGTAGGGGGGGTCCCCTTACAACCCATACCAGACCTAAGGGCCTGGTATGCTCCTGGGGGGGAACCCATGCCGGTTTTGTTTTTTACAAATTGCCGTGGAGTTCTCCCTCGGGAAAGCATACCAAATGCCGTCGCTGCAATGGGCCTTTACAAGGTGTGACTAACTTTACACTTTGTAAAACGAGCCCTAATTTTACACTTGCAAAATAACACTTACGGCGCAAAAAGGAAGCTAGAAAGCTTTGTGGATCGCCTTAAGTGCTAATTTGCATACTAGCAACGGCATTTCGACTCGAAATGCCCCCAGCGGCGGATGCGGTACTGCATCCTAAAATTAGGCAGTGTAATTCAATTACACATGCCGGATCTTCTGTGTAACTTTGGAAAAAGCCTTTTGAGGATCGTTTCCAAAGTTACACACAGACTGAACAGCAGTTAAGTCGGAGTATCTCTTTTGAGGATAACCCCCTATGTGTAACCCCCTAAACTCTGCACTCTGTATGTAATGCAATCCTGGTATTTAATGCCCCTTTAAGACCCTTCTACTGTTTGTGAAATCTGAACAGGGTCGTGGTTGAGTTCCTGCACCTATTTTCTGAGAAAAAAAGCTCTGCTTAAAATTATATACATATCTATATATGTATATATATATATATACACAATACTACGCAGATCCTGCAATGTCCTCCCGCTGTGTGTGCGAGTCGTGTCCTCTGCTCGATTCATCACAGTCCCGTGCTCCGTTCCCTGCGAGCGGCGCGATGCTCGGGGATGGAGCCCGGTGCCAAAAAGTGTCCCTTTACGTCAAAAACAGTTTTAGACCATCTAGAGAACAACGATAATAAATTAGAGTCACTTGCAGAATTGAGCGATAGCGATTTGTGGGGAAATTCGTTATCAAACAGTGAAAGTAATGACAGTGACAATTCTGCAACTGAGCAAATTTTCAGTGTTTTATCAATTTTAGAATTATTATATTATTATTTGTTATAATTATATATATAGTTACTTATTATATTATAATTTGTGATTTTGTGTTTCAAAATATATCATACCCGGAATACTACTAGACTCTTGTTTGGACAGATTTAAGTGAGTTATTCATAAGAATTACGGGCCAGATTCAGGTAGAAGTGCGGCGGCGTAATGTATCGTAGATACGTTACACCGCCGCAAGTTTTCATCGCAAGTGCCTGATTCACAAAGCACTTGCGATGAAAACTACGCCGGGCCAATTCAAATGGGCATGTGCCATTTAAATTAGGCGCGCTCCCACGCCGGACCTACTGCGCATGCTCAGTTTCGCAATTCCCATTATGCTTTGCGCGCCATGACGTAATTTTTTCGAACGGCGACGCGCGTAGCGTACTTCCGTATTCCCGGACGTGTTACGCAAACGACATTAAATTTTAAATTTCGACGCGGGAACGACGGCCATACTTTAGACAGCAATACGATTGCTGACTAAAGTTAGGGCACCAAAAAAAAACGACTAACTTTGCGACGGAAAACTAGACTAGCGGCGATGTAGCGAACGCGAAAATCCGTCGGGAATCGCCGCAACTCCTAATTTGCATACCCGACGCTGGTTTTCGGCGCGAACTCCGCCCAGTGGCGGCCGCGGTACTGCATCCTAAGATCCGACAGTGTAAAACAATTACACCTGTCGGATCTTAGGGATATCTATGCGTAACTGATTCTATGAATCAGTCGCATGGATACTCTGAGAGATACGACGGAGTATCTGAGATACTCCGTCGTATCTCAGCTGTGAATCTGACCCTATAGGTCTACAATATAAAACGCCAAATTTCCATGCAAAACAATTGTACTGCTTTCAGCATCAAAAATCTGACATAATCATACCGCCAGGGAGGTTTTAAAGTTCATGTGCGTGTAAAGGCAGGCATTTTTTTTTTTTTTGAGTATAGGTAATTTATCCCAAGCATGTTTGAATCCATTTACAGATGACTCGCTACCCTTGCTGGAAGTCTTTTGCAAGCATCAACTACTCTCTTAGTAAAAATAATGTAATGCTGCGTACACGCGATCGGTCCATCCGATGAGAACGTCTGATAGACCGTTTACATCGGTTAACCGATGAAGCTGACTGAAGGTCAGTGGTGCCTACACACCATCAGTTAAAAAACCGATCGTGTCAGAACGCGGTGACGTAAAACACAACTACGTTCTAAAAAAACGAAGTTCAATGCTTCCAAGCATGCGTTGACTTGATTCTGAGCATGTGTGGATTTTTAACCGATAGACGTGCCTACAAACGATCGTTTTTTTTCTATCGGTTAGGTATCCATCGGTTAAATTTAAAACAAGATTGCTTTTTTTTAACCTATGGATAAATAACCGATGGGGCCCACACACGATCGGTTTGGTCCGATGAAAACGGTCCATCAGACCGCTCTCATCGGTTTGCCCGATCGTGTATACGCGGCATTGGATTCGTTTTGAACTTTCCTCCTGCTATTTTAAGGTCATAGACAGCAGCATCAAATTTGGAAAAGTTTCAATACTTTCCCTCATCATTTATAACTAAAAAAGTATTAGCTAGCGTTCTACTTTCATAACTGCCTTTATTTATTTGTCCTATGAGCACATGTGACCTGCATTGGTACCCATTTTATCTTTCCTGTGACCAGAAAACTAAAAACCACTGATTTAACCTTCGGTGTCAAGGAAATTAGCATTTTTTAATTAACTGCCTCTATTTTGATGACCTCAGAAACCTAAAGCCTGAGACAGCTGCCCCCCCCCCCCCCATATTATTGGCAAATCCACTGCAAGTAAGACAAGTGACCTGGGACCTTACTAAACACAACCTTTGACCTAGTCCTTTCATAACAATTCGTAATATCTGCTAGTATGGACCTTCATTGTGTCTGTGTGTTTTACTACATGGTACATGTTTTCTTCAATTATGGCTTGTATACTTTATTTATTGCTGGTTGGTAAAGTATATATTACCAAAAATGAAGTGAACAGTAAATTAAATTTGTACAAAATAATAATGTATTAATTAGGAGATATGTCTCAATATCTACAATGGATATAGTGTGATGAAATCAGCTATAAAAGACAGTTTTGATTTACGAAAAACATTTTACACTAATGCCGCATACACTCGATCGGAATTTCCAACAAGAAAAGTTCGATGTGAGCTTTTGGTCGAAAATTCCGACCGTTTGTAGGCCCGATCTGACTTTTTCTGGCGGAATTTCCAACAACAAAAATTTGAGAGCTGGTTCTCAAATTTTCCGACGGGAAAAGTTCTTGTTGGGAATTCTGATCGTCGGTATGCAATTCTTGTATGCAAAATCCTACGCATGCTCGGAATCAATCCTACGCATGCTCGGAATCATTGAACTTAATTTTTCTCGGCTCGTCGTAGTGTTGTACGTCACCGCGTTCTTGACGGTCAGAATTTCCGACAATATTTGTGTGACCGTGTGTATGCAACACAAGTTTGAGCCAACATTCCGTCAGAAAAAAATCCACGGTTTTCTTGTCGGAAATTCCGAACGTGTGTATGTGGCATAATATTATTGCATACTATGTTTATTGCAAAATTGTAATCTTTTATTTGTAGAAAAGAAAAAAATGCCAATTTCCCAACTCTGGTGCTGGCAATGCATGCACATGCAGAATATGTCAATCTATAGGGCTCATACACTATGGATGTTTGGCTAAGATGTCTTGGCCTAGATGTCTTTCCTCCTGGCAGCATCATTTTGTCAAAAAAACAATTGATGCTCGGAAACGAGTGTAACAAGTTAAGGCGCAGTGCTTGGGCTTCATTTGGGAATTCATTTAATTTGGATTCATTTAATTGGCCAGAATAATAATTTATTCATGCCATTGAAATTAATTGACGCTCAAGCACTAGACTTACCCAGCATTAAAGCGGAGTTCCACCCAAAAATGGGACTTCCCCTTTAAGGGAAGGTGACCCACTGACATGCCACATTTGGCAATCATCTGGGACACGTCACAGGTCCCAGATCATTGCCCGTTCAGTCACATGCGCAGTGCGTGCCCAGCTGTGAAGCCACAGCCGGGCGCCCACAGTACTGATGCCAGCTCCGCAGAGAGGAGGGGGAGAGGAGCGGGCATCATATACTTATTAAAAGTCAGCAGCTGCAGTATTTGTAGCTGCTGACTTTTATTTTATTTAAGTCGGATCTCCGCTTTAACGCATATTAAAATGCAGTTACACACATCAATCATTTTTTCTACCACAGGTGAAGCAGATTATGGAAGTGCAGGCAATTTTTTTTTCTGCCTCTAAATGCCTCTAAACATCTACGTACCTTGAAAAAGTATTCATACCCCTTGAAATTTTGTCACGTTACAACCAAAGACAGAAATTTATTTTATTGGGATTTTATGTGATAGACCAACACAAAGTGGCACATAATTGTGAAGTGGAAGGAAAATAATAAATGTTTTTCATTTTTTTTTTTTTTACAAATAAATATCTGAAAAGTGAGACGTGCATTTGTATTCAGACCCCTTTTCTTCTATGCCCCCAACTAAAATATAGTGGAACTAATTGCCTTCAAAAGTCACCTAATTAGTAAATAGAGTCCACCTGTGTATTATTTAATCTCAGTATAAATACTATACATACTAGCTCATTATGAATTACTTACCTCACATGGAAGCCCCTGCAGCGGTCCTAGTACCCCCCTCTGGTCGGCGACATCTCTCACAGGGTTACTTCCGGGTATCGCGGCTCCTGTGCTGTGATTGGCCGGAGCCGTGATGACGCCACTCCCGCACATTCGCACGGGAGCCGCCCGGTAACGGCAAACTGACGGAAGCAACCTCACATACGTTCCATTGCTTCAGTTTGCTTTAGTGCACATGTGCCGATGACATTTTTGGGTTTTGTAAACTAGCAAACTTGACCAAATTGTTGTGTTTGTTCAGGGACAATGGTGAAGGTTTTTTTCTTCTGTCTAAACACTCAATTTGTATGGAATAAGGCAGACCCCTGCACTACATTGATTAAGAATAATTGTATAATGTATGACCAGCCTAAAGCCCCATACAACATACTATTAGATTTTCTGCAGATTTTTGCCTTCAGATTTGCCAAAACTGTATAATATCAGGTCAAACTTTAAGAGTTTAAATTTGTATGTAATCAGGCAGCCCCTTGCACTACTTGGTTTTGGTAAATCTGAAGACAAAAATCTGCAAATAATCGAATAGTGTGTATGGGGCTTTAGGCATGGCAAAAAATATAAACCGAGACAAGGCTTCGGATTGATTTACTACAACTGGAGAGTGAAAAGTTGGTGCAGCTGTGCATGGTAGCCAATCAGCTTCTAACTTCAGCTTGTTCAATTAAAGTGGTTGTAAAGGTTTGCATTTTTTTAAATAGAAATTGCTCTTTTTTAAAATATAATTTGCTCTGTGCAAGGATTTTGCACAGAGCGGCCACAATGCTCCTCTTCTGGGGTGCTCCTGGCTCCTCCTCTTTATCGGATGCACTTGTGGAGACGCCGCTTTCCATAGGGGCACCTGTGCGGGCACGCTCCCAAGTCCTGCTGCTTTGGACTCAGGACTTGACCCCGCCCCTGCTCTCGTGTCACTGGTTTGATTGACAGCAGTGGGAGTCAATTGCTCCTGCTGCTATAAATCTATCCAATGAAGACAGAGAGAGCGGCTGGTGCCGCTGGGCTCATGCACGTCACTGAAACGGATGTGTTCAGGCAAGAAAAAGGGGGGCTCTGGGGGCAGCTGTAGCAAATAAGGTTTTTCACCTTAATGCATAGAATACATTAAGGGGAATTTACAACCCCTTTAAAATTTGATTAAAAATAAACTGCAAGCTAATTGTTTTCTATGCAGACCTGAGCCAGATTTTGCACTCTCCGGTTTCAGTAAATCTACCTCTGTGTCTTGAAGAAGAAAGATATGTAATAGGTAGTAGCTGTGTTCTTATAACTATAAATATATCTCTGGGCTGGTCTGGTTTGAAACTGCTGCAACTCAAATCTTGGAAGAGATAAATTAAACAAAAATTACTAATGGTGCTCTGTTTCTTTAAATGAGTAAACTCATGTGATGATATACAACAACAAGCAATGTAGGTGAATAGATTGATACAATCACTTCTATAACGAGTGCTCAAACAAATAATATATATAAATATACTCTATCATCACTAGTTAAAAAAATCCAGTAAATAATGCATTGTGCAAAAAAATTCCGAATGTGCTAAAAAATATGTACAGTATATTAAACTCAAGTCCATAAACAAGTCCACACATAAACGAATGAATGTGTAAATACATTCCACTGGGAATTGATAAAGTGCTTCATCCACAAAAAAAAAGGATGGCCTCTTACCAGATCCGACGGATCCCTATAACAGAGATCAGAAGGAGTAATCACAGGTGTGGAGATTTCAAACAAGCTTGATATGCTTTCAGGGATGAACTCCATGTATTCAAGAATCATAAATGGAAAGGGAGAAGCCTCATAGTGTAAATCAGCCAACTTTTTATTAAAAGATATACTGTATAAGGTAAACTTACATTGATGTTAAAAAATTCAAGCATGAATTGTATCCCTAGCAGCGGTGTTAACCTGGCAGCTAGCTCAGATAGCATTGCAAATACTCTCCGATAGCTGTGTTCTGTGATGGTAAAATAGGAGGGGTGAGATGGTGTCATCCATTGTGTCACTACAGCACCCTTCACTACTTATGTGTCTTTGAGACATCCCTCAGTGACTCCCATCCCCAGTGTGACCTCCCCCTTCAGGGGATGACTACTGGGGTGATACATCTGGATTGTCACTATTTTTAATTGTATTTTTGCTTGTACCATACAGTTTTTTTCAATATGTCCATAAAATTTATATATTCTTTTATACGTGCATTCTTATAATTGTCCACCGTACTGCGATAGTCCAACTTGCCCAAAAAAAAAATCCTTGTTGTTTTTTGGTTTGGGGACCAAAACCCAACTTCTACTCAATCTTGATCTCTGGATGATGGTACTTTTTATTATTAATTACTATTTGTATATTTTCTAGAGTCTAATTTATTTTATGTGTCTTTGAACTATTAGGTGTGTGGCTGACTTATACATTTCCTTGAGACACGCAGCAGGAGCACAGTAGAAAATGTCCCGCGTTCTCTTTTGTTACATGACAATTATGAGGCACTTGATGACCGGCCCTCTCCAACCGCTTATTTTGTTTTCTTTTCCAGGCAGCTTAATTGTGTTATTTTGTAATCTCCTGTCAGATAAAAATATCTTTTAGTTCTGCCTGAGCTTTCCTCTTTAAATGAAGCCAAATGCTAATAACACCACAGTGAATCTATAACAGAGCCAGGCACACAGGCCAAGTATTTTTATTTTATCCCCAGTGCTTAAAGAGGATATTTCACCAAAATTATTTCCACTGAGTTTTTTTAAAAGGTCATGCAATGAAAGACTGATGACTCTGAAATACATTTCTAATACGTAGCGTAGGTGACCATTGCATTCTTTCCTGGTGGTTGGCTGAAAGCAGTGTAGCAACCCTGGAATATGTATGATCTCTCTCTTTTACACATAGACTATACCCAGTAAGAAGATCTCTGAATTACTTTGATGTTATCTTTTAATATGAAGAGAAAAGTTTGGCAACACACGAGATGCCCTGATTATGACATCTTTGTCCTATTTAGTGGAGGCAGTCGTGACAGAATGAGCGCTATGATGGGGAATATAACTGAGCCAAGTGGTGGGCTTTAACCTCCTGCCGACCACCCACCGTAGTTTTACGGCGGCAGGTCGGCTCGGCTGCGATGTACGCCGGGCACCCGCTATTGCTTGTCACAGAGCAGGAACGTGGAGCTGTGTATGTAAACACACAGCTCCACGTCCTTTCAGGGGAGAGGAGACCGATCGTGTGTTCCTTGTATATAAGAACAACGATCGATCACCTCCCCCAGTAAGTCCCCTCCCCCCACAGCTAGAATCACTCCCCAGGGAACACATTTAATCCCTTGATCGCCCCTTGATCGTGTTAACTCCTTCCCTGCCAGCGACATTTATACAGTAATCAGTGCATATTTTTAGCACTGATCACTGTACAATTGTCTATGGTCCCAAAATAGTGTCAAAAGTGTCCGATCTGTCCGCCACAATATCACAGTCCCGACAAAAATCGCAGATCGCCGCCATTACTAGTAAAAAAACTAAATAATAAAAATGCCATAAATCTATCCCCTATTTTGTAGACACTATAACGTTGGCGCAAACCAATCAATATACACTTATTGCGATTTTTTTTACCAAAAATATGTAGTAGAATACATATAGGCCTAAAAAATGAGATATTTATTATAGCAAAAGTTAAAAAATATTGTGTTTTTTCCAAAATTTTCGCCTTTTTTGTTTATAGAGGAAAAAATAAAAAAACACAGAGGTGATCAAATACCACAAAAAGAAATCTCTATTTGTGGGGAACAAATTATCAACATTTCATATGGGTACAGTGTTGCATGACTGCGCAGTTATCATTCAAAATATTGCAGCACTGAAAGCTGAATATTGGCCTGGGCAGGAAGGGGTGAAAATGCCCTGTATTGAAATGGTTAACTAAGGCTTGCCACAGCACAGCCCCTTCTTTTAAAAAATTTCAAAAAAGTGGATATTATAATGTGTTTGTGTGCACTAGAATGCATGAAGGTAAAACATTTTTTTTAGCCTTTAGAACCACTTTAACCCCTAGGCGCCAACGGTATGCAAATATGTGGCCTCTTGGCAGGTGGGTCTTGCTGCAGAGAAGCCGCATATTTGTGTTATAATTTGCAAACAAAGCTGTGCCGAGTGTGCATGCCCTACGTGCTCTCAGCATAGTTACCGGCGGCTAACGGAAAGCTCCCGGACGCAGGTGACTGCCGTGACATTTGGCTTGCACGGCGGACACATGATCATAATCTGCCTCTCTGCTTCTGAAACCCCTAAAGGGCTAGGAGGTGCCGACATAAAGAGGTTCAATTATTAAGAAGTCAACTGGAAACACAGAATAGTGATTCTTTATGTTGCATCTGAAAGACACCCAAATCTGAAAAGCATCTGTGTGTGTTCTCTAGTTGATTATTTAATTAGACCTGTTTAACGTGCATAAGCATCTTTTGCTATGGTAAATATACAATTTACTGCAATGCATACATGTTACTGATTAGAATTTTCGTGTTCGATTGATCGATTTTTTTTTTAAATCGATTAATCGACTAATTTCGATTAATTATAACGCACATACATTTTTCGGATAACCACCATATATAGTCCCCACTGTAATATACACCACAGACATCTCCCCCACTGTAATATCCACAGACATCTCCCCCACTGTAATATCTACAGACATCTCCCCCACTGTAATATCCACAGACATCTCCCCCACTGTAATATCCACAGACATCTCCCCACTGTAATATCCACAGACATCTCCCCGCTGTAATATCCACATCTCCCCCACTGTAATATCCACAATCTCCCCCACTGTAATAGCCACAGACATCTCCCCACTGTAATATCCACATTTCCCCCACTGTAATATCCACAGACATCTCCCCCACTGTAATATCTACAGACATCTCCCCCACTGTAATATCCACAGACATCTCCCCCACTGTAATATCCACAGACATCTCCCCACTGTAATATCCACAGACATCTCCCCGCTGTAATATCCACATCTCCCCCACTGTAATATCCACAATCTCCCCCACTGTAATAGCCACAGACATCCCCCCACTGTAATAGCCACAGACATCCACCCACTGTAATATCCACATCTCCCCCACTGTAATATCCACAGACATCTCCCCCACTGTAATATCCACAGACATCTCCCTCACTGTAATCCACAGACATCTCCCCCACTGTAATATCCACAGACATCTCCCCCACTGTAATCCACAGACATCTCCCCCCACTGTAATATTAAGCAGACATTTCCCCACTGTAATATCCACAGACATCTCCCCCACTGCAATATCTACAGACATCCCCCACTGTAATATCCACAGACATCTCCCCCACTGTAATATCCACAGACATCCCCCACTATAATATCCACAGATATTTCCCCACTGTAATATCCACAGACATCTTCCCCACTGTAATATCCACAATCTCCCCCGCTGTAATATCCACAGACATCTCCCCCACTGTAATATCCACAGACATCTCCCCCACTGTATTATCCACAGACATCTCCCCCACTGTAATCCACAGACATCTCCCCCACTGTAATATCCACAGACATCTCTCCCACTGTAATCCACAGACATCTCCCCCCACTGTAATATCCACAGACATCTCCCCACTGTAATATCCACAGACATCTCCCCCACTGCAATATCGACAGACATCCCCCACTGTAATATCCACAGACATCTCCCCCACTGTAATATCCACAGACATCCCCCACTATAATATCCACAGACATCTCCCCACTGTAATATCCATAGACAATTTCCCCACTGTAATATCCACAATCTCCCCCACTGTAATATCCACAATCTCCCCCACTGTAATATCCACAGACATCTCCCCACTGTAATATCCACAGACATCTCCCCAATGTAATATCCACAGACATCTCCCCAATGTAATATCCACACTCACCCTCACTGTAATATCCACAATCTTCCCCACTGTAATATCCACAGACATCTCCCCCACTGTAATATCCACATCTCCCCCACTGTAATCCACAGACATCTCCCCACTGTAATCCACATCTCCCCCACTGTAATCCACAGACATCTCCCCACTGTAATCCACATCTCCCCCACTGTAATCCACAGACATCTCCCCACTGTAATATGGTCCACATCTCCCCCACTGTATAGGAAGATTAGTGCTTGCTTAGTCTTACCAGAGAAGCCGGCTGAACACAAGCAGTTGAGGCCTGGTGATGACATCAGCGTGCCGCTCTAGGCTCACCTAGGCCGCCGCCAGATGGACCAAGATGGCCGCCGCTCTGGGAGCTAGGCCGAAGCCGCGGCCTTTCCTATGGCCGAGGCAGCAGCGGAGCTCCGCGGATCAAGTGGTGTGCCGATCCGCATATGGTGACCCGTTCGGATCACGGATCATTTACGATCCATTGCACTACTAGTACCGATATGATCGATCAAAAAAATTAACGATTAATCAAGGAAATAATCTTTAATTTCCACAGCCCTAATGTAAAGCATTCATATAGGAATGAATGGGATTTATACTTGACATGCATTTTCCTGCAGTATAATAAATGCGTTAAACTGCAGGAAACTGAATGAGTACATAATGAGCTTTGCTTTCAGGAATACAGGATCATTAATGGGAAATTTATCTAGTGCTGCATAGATCACTAAAGAAGCATGATCATTTAAAATATAGCTAGAATATACTCAGAATATACACATAATATGCATATATTTATATCTTGTAGTTCAATGGGTTTTGTCAAAGAGAAGGATTATGCATGTTTGATTTTAAATAAAAAAAAGAAAAAAACATTAATTTCATTATTTTTTTTTGTTACATATCTCAAAAAAAAAAAAAAGTCAAGAGTGTTAGCAAGTGACTGCAGACATAATTCTCTAAAGCACACAGCATTAAATATTTAGAACCTAAGAAGTGTCTGTGTGTATGTCAAGCATATTAACATTTGCTGGCTTTTAAACTACTTGCTGTTGCTTCAGTGTCACACAGAATTCGGCCTCAGGGTGTTAGCAATAAAATAATACTTACTATTTATTTATTTTTTATAAATCAATATATTGGTATCCTTTCAATAAAACTAAGTTTAAATAAAAATACTGTGATTTTGGTCAAAAATTATTTACAAGCTTAGTAGCTTAACACAACACTATAGTCCAACTGTGGATAACAGTCACGAATAAGCAAAGAAAAAGTTGTGCAGCGCTTTAAAGAGGTAATAAACTCAGACAATGTAATTACAATTCGCAATATATAACTTAATTTTGGTGTTTTTAATCAAAGTTCCATATATAGTATGCCAAAAAAAAGTCTTACTTGTTATAATACAGGTTTTTGTGAACGCTCCTGCTTGTACCTCGCCACCGTCATTACTACTACTGTCTTCCGTGTCTATACAGTAATATATTTCCGCCCTCAGTATGTGGCTGTGGCTATAATCCCCTGCGCATTATTCCCTCCACAACCCCTCTGACTTAGCGAGTCACATGGGATCAAGGCTCAGCTTCTCAATGGGAGTATCGCAGAATGTTGGGGCTGACGTCGAAACTAGGAAATGACGCAGCCCCGCCATAGACGTTGCATTTTTCCGGCAGGGTCTATGCTTGCCGGAAAATTACGACATATGACGCATGCGCCGGTGAAATCATAAAAAAGAAATATACAGATTACTCGCAAAGCAATCAGGTAAGGGGATATTCATCTAGCAGAATCAATTTCATAACCTGCAATTGTCCATATGCAGAAAAATTGTCTAATGGGTTTACTACCGCTTTAAGTCCTTTGCCTTTACCTAATCTTTTACCCAAAAATCCCCTCTTAAATATATACCATATATTCAATCCTTTTTCCATAACATATTAAAGTGGTTCTAAAGGCTAAAAAAATGTTTTACAAGTGCAACCCCATATTAACCTTTAATATCACTTTTACAGTGATATTTAACAATGACTTTAAAGTGTAAGTTCACCTTTGGACATTTTTTTTTGTAAATTCCAGCTCTCCAATGTATGGCCAGCTTTAGAATGATTGTCAGTCATGTAGTTATAGGTGCGCGCAGCCTATTGCATTAGTTTGTGCACCCCAAAAATCAAACACACATGCGGGTATGAGTGTGTGTGTATATATATATATATATATATATATACACACACACAATCTTTTAAATAATTGTAAACAAACATTTATGAAATGTATTAAAACTTTTTTAACAGTTTCAATACATTTTGCATCTTATGGCAGAGCCAGTCAGAGGGAGAAAGTGGGGGGTGAGAGAGAGGAAAGGGGGGTGAGAGAGAAAGTGGGATGAGAGAGGGTCTGAAACTTGGGGGGGGGGGAGACGGGTAAGAGGGAGAGAGGAGGGGTTGATAGGGGGGAAAGAGAGAGAAAGTGGGGTGAGAGAGAGCGTGGCGAGAGAGAGAGGGAGAGAGAGAGAGAGAGAGAGAGAGAAAGATGGAGGGGGTGAAACAGAGGGGGAGAAAAAGAGGGGTTAAGAGAGAGAAGGGGTGAGAGAGAGAGGAAAGGGGAGTGAGAGAGAGGTAGGGGGGAGAGAGGGTCTGAACTGGGGGGGGGGGGAGAGATGGGTAAGAGGGAGAGAGGAGGAGTTGAGAGGGGGAAAGAGAGAAGTGGGTGAAGGAGGGGGGTGAAACAGAGGGGGGAGAGAGGGAGGGGGTTGGAACAGAGGGGGGGGGGGGAGAAAAAGAGGGGTTAAGAGAGAGATGGGGTGAGAGAGGGGGAGAGAGGAGGGTGAGAGAGAGGGATGAGAGAGAGGGGGGTTAGAGTTTTTTATAGTTCTTTGATCTGCTAATCATTTTAAATTTTGATCTGTTCCGCTGCCTGTGTGTTTTTTTGGTTGTTGCTGTATTGTTGTTCTCGGCGCATCGAGGCCTACGGGTAACTGACTGCGTTTTGTACCATTTTGTACTTTTAAGAATTTTAATAAATAAATAAAATAAATAGAGAGAGAGGGGGCAAGAGAGAGAGAGTGAGAGTGTGAGAGAGAGGGAGGATGTAGTGTGTGACAAGGCACAGTGGGTCCCCCTTGCCCCATGGCTCATGTGCCCTCCTACACTTCTGAACACTGAATGGCACTGGCACCTGGGATTAGGGTGTGTCCAGGCACACCTGGCACACGCCCTGCGCACGCCTATGCATGTAGTAGTTAAGTGTGGATCAGACCTTTACATATATATGAGCAAGTCTAATGTAGCTGTGAAACAATCATGTCTGTGTCATATTGTTTAACAGAAGTCCTAATCAATTATTATTTTTGTAGACACAGAAAAGTCTCAACAAAACCAAACAGATGACTCCAATCCTGAAGATGGATCACTTAAGAAGAAACAGAGGAGGCAGAGGACACATTTTACTAGTCAACAACTCCAAGAGCTTGAGGCCACCTTCCAGAGGAACCGTTACCCAGACATGAGCACCAGGGAGGAAATCGCAGTTTGGACCAATCTCACAGAGGCCAGAGTTAGGGTAAGATGCAAAACTATTATTAATGTTAGTGGTACAAATGTGGTAACTTAAAGAGGAACTGCAGTATGCTCACATAATTTGTAATAAAAACATCTTTGCCATTCTAAAGCTTCCACTCCAACCACTTTGCATATTATTTTATATATACTGTGAATCTGCATTTGACAAATATGCTGCAGAAATCTCCCTCCACTAAGTCTGGCTGCATCCATTTTAACTGTGGGCAGCTGAAGCTGCTACCTGTTTACTTCCTGGATTTACACAGACACAAAGAGGCACACCTCCAGCTCTGCAGCCCTGCAGCTCTCATTGGCCCTCTTATGACTCACCCCCTCCCTTCCTGGAAACCTCTCACATGAGTGAGAGAGAGCGCTTTGCATGATGTCACAAGCCTAGGCTTTTTACCAGACAAGAAACAGGAAGTGGGTTGTATAAGGTATTAACTGGCAGAAAAAAAAAATGTACTATCCAAATCAAAACAAGGGCAGAAGATTTAATAGATGGAAAGTTAAAGAAATTACTGAAGGTCCGCTTTAAACAATTCCTACATAATTTTGTCAGGGGGCAACATTTTGCTGAAATTTTATGGGTTTTTAGGGTATTATTGAAAGATTTTACAATAATGCAGGACAAAATATTGCTTTTGGTTCATGTATTTCCTTTATGATAGCAAAGAGGACACAACTTACATTAGCTGAACTGTGTTGTACACTTTGCATGTTTTTTAATTATTCAGTAGATTTAGATTTCTATGGATTTCTTGAATGAAATGGTGCAAAAAAAAAAGTTCAATGCCTAAATATAATCTATGTAATGATCTGGCTTCAGTAAAGTCAAAGTGGATGGATGCAACCACCTGCACTGTTTATTGAATAAGTCCATAAAGCTAGTGCTGTGATTCACAGGCTATGTAAAAACTGCCCAACATACACAAAGCATAGTATAATGCGCTAAATTTAGTTGAAAACAAAGCTGAGATTCAAAATAAATGTCTACAGTTGCATGACTCCTTAACCTCCCTGGCGGTATGATTCTTTCAGAAAAAAGGTGCTGAAAGCGGTACCATTATTTGCAAGGAAATTTGGCGTTTTATACTGTAGGCCTGTAATTTTTAGGAATAACTCACTTAAATCTGACCAAATCAGAGTCTTGTAGGCATCCCGGGTATGACATTTTTAAAAAAAACAAAATTATAAATGATAATATAATAAATAATTATAAATAATTATAACAAATAATAATATAATTATAATAAAAATGATTCAATAATGTAATCAACTCAAAATCACTGAAATTTGCTCAGTTGCAGAATTGTCGCTGTCATTACTTTTATTTTTTTATGACGGATTTCCCCACAAATCGCTATCGCACAATTCTGCAAGTGATTATAATTTATTATCGCTGTTTTCTAGCTGCTCTAAAACCATTTTTGACATAAAAAGACACTTTTGGTTGCTATGGACAATCTACAGTTTGCAGGGAGAAAGAACAGTTTTTATTATATAAAAGTACATGTAGGACACTGGGCAGACCACTAGGGACAAGGGGGGTGTGTATTTTTTACATACAGTACTGTAATCTATAAGATTACAGTATACTGTGTGTATTGTGTTTGTTTACGTTTTTGAATTTGGCGCCGTTCTCCGCTCCCGTGCGTCGTAACGTCGCAGGGAATGGAGATCGGCGGCACTGGAGGACGCTGTGTGAATCGAGCGAGCACCCGCTCGCTCACACAGCGCGGTGGCATCGCTGGATCCAGGGACAAGGTAAGTAAACACTGTCTGTGGATGCTGCGAGGCAAGCCCGAGTCTGACTCTGGGTTACCGATCGCAGCACAGAAATCTAACCCCGAGTCAGACTCGGGAACACCGCCAGGAGGGTTAAAACAGGGATCCTCAAACTACGGCCCTCCAGCTGTTGTAGAACTACACATCCCATGAGGCATTGTAACACACTGACATTCACAGACATGACTAGGCACGATGTGAATTGTAGTTCCTGAACAACTGGAGGGCCGTAGTTTGAAGACCCATGCCTTAAACCGTCAGAAAACACATAACAGTGAAAATGCTACTATACTAAATTGACTGGATGATGTTTAGATCTGATCAGTAGGGCACAATGCACTATAGAATTAATTTATAGATTATTATTGGCAACATCTGTACATGTTCCTAAATATCCTAAAACATCTTACCTAATAGTATGTGCATATTAATTTATAATGGTGTCACCAGTATGATGAAACAATCAATTATTTTCTTTTTAGGTATGGTTCAAGAACCGGAGAGCCAAGTGGAGAAAACGAGAACGAAATCAGCAAGCTGAACTTTGCAAGAATAGCTTTGGAGCCCAGTTTAATGGACTTATGCAGCCCTATGATGACATGTACTCTGGATACTCTTATAACAACTGGGCTACCAAAAGTCTTGCAACTAGTCCCCTCTCTGCTAAAAGCTTTCCATTTTTTAACTCCATGAATGTAAGTCCTTTGTCATCCCAACCAATGTTCTCTCCACCCAACTCAATAGCCTCTATGACTATGCCTTCTTCTATGGTTCCATCAGCAGTGACTGGAGTTCCTGGCTCTGGCCTTAATAATTTGGGGAATATCAACAACCTTAACAGCCCCAGTCTCAATTCTGCTGTCTCAGCCAGTGCCTGCCCCTATGCCTCTTCAGCAAGTCCCTACATGTACAGGGACACATGCAACTCAAGCCTTGCAAGTTTAAGGCTGAAAGCTAAACAACATGCTAACTTCACGTACCCAGCAGTACAGACTCCGGCTTCAAATCTAAGCCCATGTCAGTATGCTGTGGACCGGCCAGTATGAACGACCACATACCAAAGACTCAATGGTAGCCATAATACAGAAGACCTTATTGTCCTGCAGTGGATGCCTTTTTAAAAGTCAAAAACAAAGGGCATAACATTTTTCTGAGGAACCATTTCCATTTTGAAAATGACAAAACTGCAGACTTTATTATAATTTGAGTTCAAGAGGACATTCTTTATGAATTGCTCAGAGGAAGACAGTGTTTCCAATCCAAAGAAAAACTGAATTCCAAGATCTTGAGTACTCTTGGTTCACAAGGCAAGCTGTTTAATTGTTGTGCAGTTTTGATTGAACAGGAAGTTGTCAGGCTCCCCTATTTTGTACAGTTTACCTAAACTAGAGACGTAAAATATGTAATAGAATATTTCAATGCAAAAAAGTCACCAAGTCTACTTATTTATCACAAGGATAATCCAAACAGCCAACAGTACAGAGCAACAAATGCTGCACATATATGCAAACATATGCATGACTGTGGCAATTGTCCAGTGGGGAGCCACAAATGTAATCTAAGAAAATAGGATGTATATATATTATATAAAGTATAAGATGAACCTTTTTTTCTTGTTTTTGTATGTGGATTTATCTATAAAATAGAATTTAAACATAAGGCGATGCATGTCCCAGTTGAAGCAGACTCCCACAGCATTTTTGGCAATGATGTTTTGCAAGCCTGCTTCAGATACTTTGAAAGTGTAACTTTTAATAATGGTCATTTTTCTTTCAACAAGCTTCAGTGTCGCTCTCTGTCTTTTCTCCCCAAGTTCCATTTGAAACACACAAAAAAAATAAAAAAAATGTTGCAGAAATCGGTTTCTGATTTGTAATTTTTATAAACACGTTTATTGGGTTTCATGTTCATATTACTTTAGCACTTGCTGTTACAGGTGGACTGATAGATGGGAATAAGAATGTAGTTGGTGTTCCAGAAACACAACTTGACTCTTCACAAAACTGGGCTATGCAATAAAGGCATATTTGAAAAAAGTATAACAGTTAGGACCTGAGTTTTTCCACTCCCGTTTCTTAGTATGTCATAGCTAAGCAGGTCTGAACTAAGAAAACAATTCTAGCTGCTCTGTAATACACGTAAAACAAGGTATTCATTTGTTATATTTATCTCAAAATCTTAACATTTCTAATTCTATCTATCTATCTATCTATCTATCTATCTATCTATCTATCTATCTATCTATCTATCTATCTATCTCTATTAACATTGGATGTAGATTGTGCATTGTCATGGCTCTAGGGTAGAACTCTGCAAATGGCTTCCCATTTGATATGGGAATATCCATGGTATGGAGCGGTGCCAGAACAGGCAAGTAAATATGCTCCTCTTTTACCATTTGTAAAAGTTATTGCACGAGGGTCAAATTATACAAGTGTCCTTAACTTTCTGTGCTCATTTGGCAGCTGTTTTTCATAAGGAAGGGAATAATCAAATAAGTTAGCATATGTGCATTGAAACAAACAGGTCTACTTTAAAGCAGTGTTATTGGGACATTAAAGTAAGCCCTATTCACAGAGTAAAACTTTATCAAATAGCAGATGTATGTTCTTTCCTGAAAATAGATTATTAGGCTCCTTTTCAGTTGTTTATCAGGCTAATATTAGCTGCTTTTCTAAAAATAGACTGACCCTACAGTGCTCAGTTCATGAAGGACAAATAGAACCCACTAAAAAATGGAAAGTAGAAAAAAAGTGTAGGGTGCTGGTTTACAGTCATGTCTTAAAGCGGAGTGCCAAGTACTGTAGCTGCTGACTTTTAATAAGGACACTTACCTGTCCAGGGAACCCGCAATGTTGGCCCTCCGAGGCCGAATCGTCATTCCAACTAAGGGAAACCGGCAGTGGAGCCTTCATGCGAGTCACACAGCACTTTGTGAATGGCCAGCTCATCGTCTTGGACACTCACAGGTCCCAGAAGGCAGCGGGGTTTAAGGAGGAGGGCTTACTGCAGAAGAGTACATGACGTCCTGTGCCGCAGTCGAGCTAGGACGGAAGTACACTTAGTACTTCAAAAAAGGTATGAAAAAAAAAATATATAGATATCCAAAAACGAGGGGTGGATGGTCTTTACTTTAAGACTTTAAGACTGCCTTGTAAAAGTGGGTGGAATTCCACTTTAAGCAGTGCAGGAAGACTGATACTTCTTAGGAAGTTATCTCAAAAGTGGGTGTGCAAGGAGGAAAGTGCCAAAAGCAGAACATATACATTCCAGATTAAATTCTCTTCCAATTCCTATGTCCTAAATTTCCAACATGTTTCAGGGGTTTAAATGATTCCCTTTCATTTGGGGCTTGTTACTGCTGAACAAGGGTGTACTGCACTGATAAAAATTGAATCCAGAAGGATGATTTGTATAATCACTCCAAATGCCAGCTAAGCAAGTAGTACTGGTAGTGTGAAACAGTGGTTTTGGTATTTACTCCCCTTTTAAGCTCTACATACAGTACTTTTTTTCAGTCTAACTCTTCAGAAAGTTAAGGGTCAGAGATGATTTGAGGTCTTATTGCCTGACCTCTTGGTTTTGTTAGAGAGCATTACAATGTTAAATAACTGAGTCCCAGAGGTGTGTGAACAGCTATAATGCTTTACTATTTTATACCTCTCAGAAAACCTGGAGACAATGGGGTTGACTTACTATAGGAGTACAGGCTGTTTACTGTGCAAAGTGATTGTTAGTGAAGGGGAAGCTTTGAATACCCAATCATATATTAGAAAAAAGTTGTTATTTTTTTTTATGTATCTTTCTCACACATAATAGGGTATTTAAAGTCAATACAGTACCTGATTCACTAATATACATTTTGCAAAGTGATCAGCCTCTACTCCTGTAGTAAATCAACACTATTGTGTAAGGTCAGGTGGTTAACGGAGTAAGGTAAAGTTGAATAAGGGCTTAAATAACTCTTTCATGAAAAAGCTTGCACAATTATAATAACTTAGGACTGCATATTTAAATTCTTGCATTAACCTAAATCATGATTGTTTTTCTTTAATGTCAACCGACATGTAAATGTAAAAGACCTGTCCAAAAGTGGATGCCACAAGATGACTTGCTATCGCCTTCAACAAGAAAAGTCTATGTGTCCATGTCTGATTAAGTTTCAAATTGGTACTCGTGGTCAACTTTCCCTGACTTCATGGCTAAACTATATCCTCTGCCCAATGAGAGTTCCCTTACAGGCTACCTAGGTTACTGCACTGGACAACAGAATGGCATTTGCAGAGCTTAGCTATGAAGTCAGGCAAAGTCAGGCACCAGTTACAAAGTGATACTAAATCAGAGGGATACAGGGGTACAGAAAGCTCCTGCTTGTATGCATTCTTGGTGCCTAAATGCTTATATTTGTGATGCATTTTCCTATAAAAGCTTATGCAGATTAAACACCTACTTAATATTTTGTTCATCTAGAACAGGGGTCTCCAAACTTTCCAAACAAAGGGCCAGTTTACTGTGCTTTAGACTTTAGGGGAGGCGGAGTGTAGTCAGTGGGAGTAGAAAACATCTTGATGCCAGTGGGAGTAATAGCCCATCTTTGGCATTAGGAAAAATATTAGTGCCCCATTGTTGGTGTCAGTGGGAGGAATAGTGCACTATCATTGGTATCAGTGGGAGGAATAATGCCCTATTATTGGTGTAGGTGGAATAATGCCCTATCATTTGTATCAGTGGAAGGAATTGTGCCCCACTGTTGGTATCAATTCAGGAATTATTGCCCCATTGTCAGTCTCAGTGGGAGGAATAGTGCCTTGTATCAGTGGGAGAATTAGCGCCCCAAGGGCCCTATAAAGGTACACAAAGCTCCTCATTTGGCCCCCGGACCGCAGTTTGGAGACCACTCTTCTAGAAGAAAGGCTGTTTCATGTGTAATGTTGTTTGCTACTGTCATCGTGGTGAGAAATGCGAAGAAGGTTTTTTTCTTCATTGCAAGACTCTCCTGTTTAAGTGGTATTGTTTTCAGTTGATTACCATGTTGCACCTAATCACCATTCTACTATGACATACTGTAAATACTGCAGGGCAAGTACAGCATAGTGTCCATTTTAACGTCTAATTGTCCAATGTAACTGATTGCCACCATATTATTAAAGACTGTGTTTTGTATATATGTAAAAGATATATTCAGTCAGATAACGTTGTGAAATTTAATTTATTTATTAATGATTTCTATTAATAAAATATATTTAGTGGTCCTTAAACACTGTCACATTTTTCCTGCATCATACCATTTTGTTCAATTACTGACTAAAGATAGCAGCAACTGCAAGCCATATTGTGACAGTAAACTTTACTGTTCAAAATGTACATAAGCAAGTTAATAGAGAATAATTATGATAACAAATGCAACTTTTATTTTATTAACTTTTAACCTTTTACTTTTAGTATGGTAATGCTACATGTCAGTATAAACCTGTTTTGACACATTGGGGTTTATTTACTAAAACTGGAGAGTGCAAAATCTGATGCAGCTCTGCATCATAGCCAATTAGCTTCTAACTTCAGCTTGCTCAATTAAGCTTTGACAAAACACTCTCCAGTTTTAGCAAATCAACCACATTGGGGGTTGATTTACTAAAGGCAAATAGGCTGATCTCTTTTCAAGTGAAGTTGCATTTTGTATGTGAAATTTTCTCAGAGCAAAGAATACCCAATCATATTTAAGTTAAATGTAGCGCTACCCCCTCAGGAGCCGCTGGTTGATTTGGGATCGGCAAATTAGGTTACCTCTAATCGTTGTCTAGGGTGATAGCAGTAAATAGAGCAGTAAACTAATGCTCAAGCAGCGAAATAGGTTTTCTAAATGCTTTATTTCTCGGCCCAACACGACCAACATCAACATGAGGTAGGACAGGAAAGGTTGATGAGGTAAGAAAACCTTGCAGTATCAGGCTTGGATAGAAGACGAGCAATCCTGCTCTCAGTAGTAGTAGATACAGTTCGTCGCCACTCCAGCCAGAGTGGGTGAAGTGCCCTCGGACAGACCCCTGCCACAGGCCTGGCAGCCGAAGTGTCACTTTAAGGATGCTGGGAGGAGCAGGTCTCTGCCACAGACCTGGCTCTGGTGGAGCCTCTGCCACAGGCCTAGAACTTGGATGAGCTAAATGGTTGAGCGTATCCTCCCAGTAAATTTGCGCTAGGGTCACCGGTTGACAGTGGAAGTATACCTGTCAATGTCCCGGTCACCAGATCCCCGATGGTTCATTCAAGCACTTTTGGACAACCTGCCTCCGGGTTCCCCTCAAGCCGACCCCCCACCGAACGGCATACAGCCTGGGATCTCCTCAGTAGAAGGGGGACCCAGTTAGTCACTGGGGCCCCTCTGTGGCATCAGTTGCTCTGGGCCAGGAGGGCCCAGAGTCAAGAACTCCGCATTGCACGCGACCCCAGCCCAGGTAGGCCATAGTGGTGGGGCCCGCGATGTGCGCACACCCTAAAGGTGGGTGCCGCACCCGGAATCAGGAACCCGCTAAGAACCAAGAGCAAAGGCGTCTGCCACAGATATATCCTCCCCCAGCATGCCCCGCAAGGGAAAACTCCTCTAATTGGCTGCTGGGGAAAAGTGGCTCTGCCAGAACCCCTTTAGCGCCAGCTGTCGCCCAGGGATGGGATTGCATCCCTGGAACGCAGACTGACCCACGGGACAGTTCAGGAATGACAGCAGCCCAAATTTAACACAATTAGGAATGAGAGCAACTTATCTCTCTCATTCCCCCACTAACTTTAGCGTAGTGCCCATACTGAAAGTAAGGGGGTGCTACATTAAAAAAAAAAAAAAAACATTTTGCTTGAACATTATTGGATGATGGAAGTCATCAGAGCTTTGCTTCATTCACTAAGCTTTGGGAAAAATTCCCTTGCAAAATGCTACTTCTCTTGCAAGGTGAACAGTCTAATTACCTTTTGTAAATCACCCCATTATGTTTGAAAAATTCTATATTAAAATATTTTTCATGTGGGGGAGTACAAACAAGAAACTATCTCAAGATCAAATTTCCTGCTCTGATGTCAGCAGCTGACATGGATTGATTCATAAATACCTTTATATAAGAAAATTACAAAACTGGTATGACAAGTATTGTTATCATAGGAGGTAATTAGGACTTTATAGCTACAGTTTTAAGGTCAAAGTATTTGTTATAATTTATGGGACACAATATTAAAGTGCTGCAATATTGTGTATCCCCCACCGTTCTTCCACCACCCCCCTCCTGCGCTTGTATCTCCTTCACTTTTCACTGGTAATGTGATGGGGCGAAGCATGAAGGACGCCACACAGCATTGCAAATTTGAGCTGTACTGAACTGCCAGATTACAGTGTGTAATGAGGGGGCAGGGTTATGCATTCCCTGCTTTCTCTCACTGGCTACGGGCAGCTGGCAGGTGGGACAAACTAAAACTTCAACGCTGCTCCCGGTAGGATGAAGGGTGCAGTGTTAGGGAAAAGTAATGGTATTAGGGAACAGAACTGTATTTTTACCCCTTTGTGACAAAGGATAAAACAAATCTTAATGCCTAAACACAATTTTGCAACTTTGATATGTGTTAGTAAAGTTGTACATAGCATTACAACTACTTTGTGTACCCAGGTAAATTATAACTTGTTTTCAGGACAAATTGGACTTTCTTTTTGCATTAAATGATAATGGATATCGTATGATTCTTCTATTTATCAAAGCAAAAGAAAGTAATGAAAATAATAGTATTTTTATATTTATATAAATATATTTATATATAAAAGTATATTTATTTTATATTTATATTTTATATTGCCATAACGTACCACCAAAGAACAACTCAAAATAAAATCCCCTTCTCCCGATGATCGCAGCAATACCACATATGGGTATGTTATTTGTTGTCTGTACCTGTAGTAGGGCCTATAATTAATAGTGTGCATTTTGCTTTTTAATCTTACCTTAAACACTCTAAGGGGTAGTTTACACTTGATTCACAACATGGCTTCCGACAGGCTTTATTAAAGCTCTCTGAACACCAGTCAAAGCTCCTGTCACTAAATAAAATGGTTAGCTTACAGTCCTGTTTACACCTTGCTTCTTTTTTTTTTACTTTGATGAGGCTTCAGATGGAGTTCGATTAACCTTTGGTGGAGCTTCGATGGGGCTGTGATGAGCCTTTGGTGGGGCTTCGGTGAGGCTTTGTGGGGCTTCAATGAGGCTTCGGGAAGGCTTCAGTAGGGCTTCAAGCGATCTTTGGCATAGACTTCTATGGAGGTTTTGAAGACGCTTTGAAGCACCACTAAAGCTGCCTACATGTGGTATAATTTTTGAAGCAAAGCCGAAGCAAAGCAAAGCAAAAGCAAGGTGTAAATATGACTGTAAGCTAACCATTTTATTTGTTGACAGGAGCTTTGACTAGCATTCAGAGAGCTTTAACAAAGCCTGTCCGAAGCCTTGTTTTGAAACAAGTGTAAACTAGCCGTTATTGTGTGTTGAAGCCAAAGCAAGTGTAAATGAGCCATAACACTGACACTTAGGGCTCATTTACACTTGGGTTGGCTTTAACACACATTAGGGCTAGTTTACACTTGCTTCAAAACATGGCTTTGGACCTGTTTGTTAAAGCTCTCTGAACACCAGTCAAAGCTCACTACACCTTGCTTTTGCTTTGCTTTGGCTTCACTTCAAAAATGATACCCCATGTAGATTTAGTTGTGAAGCCCCACCAAAGCCTCATCAAAGCCCCACTGAAGCCCTGCGAAGCCTCATCGAAGCCCCACAAAGCCTTACCAAAGCCTCATGAAAGCCCCACCGAAGCCCCTTTGAAGCCTCATCAAAGCCCAACCAAAGCCTCATCGAAGCCCCACCGATAGCCTCGTCAAAGCCCACTGAAGCACCAAGCAAAAGCAAGGTGTAAACAGGACTGTAAGCTAACCATTTTATTTAGTGACAGGAGCCTTGACTAGCGTTCAGAGAGCTTTAACAAAGTGTGTCTGAAGCTATGTTTTGAAGCAAGTCTTAACTAGCCCCAACAGACACTGATACAAATAAATAAAAAAATAAATTTCAAAATAAATCTACCCAAAATATACTGACCTTTGACCCGTATCTTGACCCTGAGGCCCTGTACACACGATCAGTCCAAACTGATGAAAACGGACTGAAGTTCAGTTTCATCTGTCCAAACCGACCGTGTGTGGGCCCCATCGGACAGTTGTCCTTCGGTCCAAAAAAAGAGAAGTTGCTTTAAAATTGGACCGATGGACGCCTGACCGATAGGTCAAAACTGATGGTTTGTACGCAAAAGCATTGGTTCCAAACCCGTGCATGCTCAGAATCAAGTCGACGCATGCTTGGAAGCATTGAACTTAATTTTTCTCTGCACGTCGTTGTGTTTTACGTCACCGTGTTGGACTTGATCGGTTTTTGAACTGATGGTGTGTAGGCACATCAGACCATCAGTCAGCTTCATCGGTTAACCGATGAAACGGACCTTCAGTCCATTTATATCAGTTTGGACTGATCGTGTGTACAGGGCCTAACACTAACCCTGACACTGACCTAGATCAAACCTTGATCTAGCTATTTATTTATTTGTATTTATTTTTTACACACTTTTGTTTGTTTACATCTTTCTCCTCTGGCAGGGAGAGAAAGATACCGTGGGAGAGATTTACTAAAACTGGTGCACACATAATCTGGTGCAGCTGTGCATAGTAACCAATAGGCATCTAGGTTTTATTGTTGAAGCTTAATTAAACAAGCTGAAGTGTAAAGTTGATTGGTTAGTATGTACAACTGCACCAGATTCTGTGTGCACCAGTTTTAGTAAATCTTCCCAAATGCATCTTTCTGTATTCAGAGGAGAAAAACAAACACATGGGCTTTCTTAACAGTGACTGATCACTGTGATAGCTAAACAGAGGCTATTACAGAGATCAGGTGATCGGTAAGCAGGAGTTCCACTTTCAAATCATTAGTACAAAACACAGGCTTTCGTTGAGAGCCTGGTTCCTGTGCTGGGAGCACATTGTGCTCCCAGAAAAACACTGTTGTGTACAGGCAGCGGGAAGGGGTTAAAGATCCAAATTCCCATCAAGTTCTAATACTTCCCTATGCCATTCAAAACTTACAAACATATATTTTGACACTGCACATTAATATATATGTCAGTCCTCGTACAGACGACCGAGGAACTTGTCATAAATGAAACATCGTTTTCCTCGACGAGTTCCTTGTTAGGCTTGTCGAGAAACTTGACAAGCTTTCTTTGCGTACACACTGTCAAGACAAAATCTCGTCGTTCTCAAACGCGGTGACTTATAACACATACAATGACAGGGGAAGTTCGATTCCACTGGCACAACCCTCGGGGCTGCTTTTGCTAATCTCATGTTACTGCGTGTTAGGTAAAAGTTTGGTAAGAGACGATTTGCACTTTTCAGACTGTTACAGCGTGACAAATGTGCTATCTCCATTACAAACGCTACTTTTACCGAAGGTGCGCTCCCGTCTCATACTTTATTCTGAGCAAGCGCGGGTTTCTTAGCATATACATGATCATGTTTCTCGTTGTAAACCAGCCCGACGAGAAACACGACGAGGAAATTGAGACTCCCGACGAGGAAAAAACTTGTTCTCTTTTTTTCTCGTCGAGTTCCACAACAGTTTTCTCGATGAAAAACATACACACGACCGTTTTCCTCGGCAAAAAAGCTCTGCCACCAAGTTTCTTGATGGATTCTGTCGAGGAAAATGGTTGTGTGTACGAGGCCTAATTCTTTATTAAGACACGATATCCTGCTTCACACATATTGGAATATGCAAGCCTGTTAAAATTAATAAAAATCAAAGTGATCTCCTCACTTATTGGTCCCTACAGTCCCTAGTTTTAACATAAAATATTAACAAGATATACTGTGTGTCTATCTCCTAAGCCTCTGTGCAGTAAAACTTTCCAGGGATCTGGGATGAACTAAATGGCACATGCCTTAACAAGCATAGACTTACACAGCCTATTTTAGGTAATCCATGACAATACTCATCATGAATACCTCTGGCATCAGGATGTCTACAGCATTTTGTCCTATAAACCTTTTTTTGCACATTCCTTGAACATTCAGTAAGCGTTTTTTTAATAGTAGATGGATGTGACTCACATAATTAATTTATTTTTCTTTCAGTAATCCCTTATAGCACAGGTGATATGCAATTCCTGTATGCTGTACCAATACATCGATGACTACTTAAAGAATTTCACTTTGTACCTTTTCTAAAAGTACTATAACCAGTGTACAGAACTAGATAGAATACAATAGTAAGTGAATAATGATTATAATACTTTTTCAACACGATTAGGAATTACTGTATTTATTGGCGTATAACACTCACTTTTTTACCCTGAAAATAGAGGGTAAACTGTGCCTGCGTGTTTTACGCAGGGGGCGGTGGAAATTTTTTTTCCTGAAACTTCCCTCTTAAAGTTAGGGTGAGTGTTATACGCCTGTGCGTGTTATACGCCGATAAATACGGTACTTCAATTTCTAGTTATCTAGAAATCTTTGAGCTGAAGTTTAAGACCGGGATCATATACAGTATCTGCGGCCGTGGTTCCCGGCATAGGGTCCGGTGCGCTCCCGTTTACCAGTCCAAATTTTTTTTTTTAGCGAGGTAAGAAAAAAAAAATGAACCCAAGTCCCACCAAGACTGCATTTTTATCGAAGTAAAAGGGGTGACCTCGTGGACATGTGAGACTAAAGGCCAAGGTTTTTTTTTTTGAGCATATGATAAATATAAACATTTGATGAACTGCCCATTTGCCTAAGGAGAATGCAGGACTTTATCTTATGTTCTTTGCACTTAAAGGATTCTAATTGTAATATCTTTAAAACAAGATTGTTATCCTAACATAAATAAAGTAATGTAAGGAGCTGTTTTTTTCTCTGTATTTTAAATGCTGAGGTTGGCATTTATGGTAGAATTATTGTGTCATAGACAGTTATATCCTACTTGAAGGGGTACATGTACTTTCTGCCCCTGCTAGTAAGGTCAGAAACCCCAGAATGGAGGACTGTGATATTCTTATTCGTGATGGTTTCTGAGAAGTGCAGACAGAATTGGACTACATGATCTTACACAAGGTGGGATGCTGCTGCTGTGCTGTATATTGTATTTCATCCAGATCAGAAGCAGAGACTTTTAAGCCTAGTTAGTACACATTATTATTATTTTTTTTTCATTCAACTCAGCGGGCTGAAAGAAAAAAAACTAAAGCGCTCAGGAGGAAATTCTGGACTAACTGTCCAATGTTAATACAGCGAGCTATTGTGTTCTGACAGGGGAATGCCCCCCACCAGAGCACATCGGTCAGCGCTCTCAGCCATTGGCTAAGAGTGCTGATCGGATACGGATCGGCAGACCTTTTTCAGTTATGCCCCTTCGATAGAACAAGGTTGTAATGTTGGCCTGTGTGTACATCCCTTTAGGCCACTGGTTCTCCTAGGTACCTACAGGTTTAGTGCCATAGCCTGTTTGAAGAGGGCCTCATTCCATAACTCCCCCCCGATAAAAAAACTAGGCTACAGTACCAAATGGTAAGCAGGCAATAATCCTGCAGTCCAGATGAGCAGGTGCTTTGTTTAAGGTAATTAGTGAAGGAAATAAATCGGAAATGTTGGGTAAACTTCTGATGTCGATTACACCATTGTTCAGAGGGCTGGAAGTGGACAAACAAGCTGAAGGATTTTAATCTTCAGGGGTGGCCTGATCATGCAGGCTGTCTAGACATAAAGCATTCTTCCTGTGGAAGGTATAGTGTCAAACATACAATACTGATGAATGTCATTCAGAACAGAGGGTTGTCGCTCAGCTCAGAGATCATTGTCATGTTTAATCCCCAGTATATCAGGGGTAAGAACAATATGGGTAAAACTGTGACATACAAGGAAACTTGGAAATCCAGTTCAGAGGAATGAGTTTCAAACAAATAACTTAAGGGCATTTTTTTAAGAGCCTAAAAGTGGTGGTACACTGCATTTCTTCAGCTCCAAAGTGCCTGTTCGTAGACATGCATTACTCAAGGTGGCTATGAAGAAGTTTCAAGTCTTTTTATTTGAGAACAATCAGACCTGTGGAGGATATCTAATTCAACCTACCTGTACCCATTCAAAGTAACACAAAGACTGTATAAGTATACATTAAATAACAATGCTTCAAAATTTTAAACATGGCAGGTTACTAGAAATAGCAATTTCAAACTTAAGTCATTTGTGCATCGACACAGTAGCATTGTTGCACGATCCCATCATCATGCTCATCAAAGCCCAGCTTTAATCTATGCTTTGAAGTATATCTTCTTTCAATAACCATTAGATATTTGTACTTGTCACTGCAGCCTATGAAAATGGTAATATGATGGGTTGCCTTTTCTGAACCTAATCGAGCTACATGACCCGGGCTCTGTGTTCACACGTATCTTTAGCTGTTCATAGCCACCAATACTTTAGACAGGAGATCTGCTCTGCATTGAGCTGAATGAGCAAGGAGTATGTACTCAATGACCGTAAGCTGCTGGCAGCATTGTTGGAAACAGGAATTATCTTCTGTAAAACTAATTGTTTTCAGAAGCTCTGAAACAAGTATAATTTATATTTTTTAGTCAAAGTGTAGTTATACTTAAAGTAGAAAATTAGAAGAAAATGTTTTTTGGGGTTTAAATGAAGCACATGGCGCAATGAGCTCAGTGCCTTTATCCCTAATTGGATTATAGAGCAGAAGGAAAGTTGGGAATTTAAATGAGGTGGGTGCGAAACAGTTGGTAAATAATGTGGATAACGACACATTAATAAATCATATGTATATATAAATAGTCATAAGACAATACATATAAAGAAAAGTAGCATTGAGAGCAGATTTTATTGGGCAGCCTCATCAACAGAATGTAGAAAAATACATAGTTACAGTAATTCATACATGTGATAAAAACATTGCCTCAATAATTCAATAGGATCATAACACACTACAATACACTATACATGTGGATATTGGGTTCGGAGCTGATAGTGTGGATGAATTTAAATAAAACAATACAATGAGATTTATGATTATCGAAAAAATTCTCATTTAAATATCAAACAAATAGCTGCATGGTTGCAACAATGGCATCCTTGAAGGCTCAAAACGTTTCATGGAGTTCATTCCACTTCCTCAGGAGCGGTGCAATGTGCGTAACTATAAAAAGTATATATAAATTACATTGCAATCTGATGATTAAACAAAAATAGGGGAAGGGGAGGGTAGAAGAAGAAAAAAGCCCACCCCAATGAAGGAGTACCCTTTACTATTTTACTCACACATCAGCTCAAAGGTCACTACTTAAAGTAGAACAGTAGAAAAATATGTTGTAAAAAAAATATTTCAGAACTTTTAAAGACTACACAATAAACTTAGTAAATGTATAGCCATTCTATTTAATCTTGACAAGGGCAGCTGTCAAATTATCATTATTATTGCTGTCTAGAATAAGAGGGAAAGTCTTTAAATGGAGACATCTATTTTGGTGAAAACTGTCCAAAAAAGGGAATTTCCCTTTCTTGTAGAGATTTCCTTTCACTTCCTGTTGCATGCCTGAGACAGAAAGTGAAGAGAAATCTACCCAGACAGAAAAAATAAACTGACATGGGTTCAACCCTTGATTACTCTACCCAAAACAAAAAATATTAGTTATACTTACATATTAAAAAGGAGTTCCAGCCTGGGTGAAAAAGAATGAAGAAAAGTCAGCCTTTTATTATTAGGACACTTACCTGTCCAAGGAGCCCATGATGTCGGCACCCCACGCCGACCCATCCATTGGCTCTGGATCCTTACTAAGGGAAACAAGAAGTGAAGCCTTGCGGCCTCAAGTCTGTTTCCTACTGCACTTTCTGGATGATATCTTCTGGGACCTGTGTGTCTCCCAAAAGGCAGCGGGGGGAAGGAGGAGGGGACAGAAGTTTCATAGATTGCCGCACAATGATCTTGCATGGAAATGGGAGCGGATTTCTGTTTTTGACAGGTATCCGCTCCCCCTTCTTCCCTAAAGGTGCCAAACGTGGCAGCAGAGGGGGGAGGTTGCGAACAAGCAGAGTTTCCACTTTTGGGTGAAACTCTGCTTTAAAATGTATGTAAAGGCAATTTTTTTCGCTTTTCTAGCTTTTTGATGCCTAGATCCTGCTGGGGATTATTTCACTTTACTTCCTGTCCTGAATAAAGAAATGAAAGATAATCTCCCAAATGTATGGGGAATTCCCATCTTAGACAGCTTTCACCTGAACATTTGTCCCAATTGGATTACTTATCCTTTCCCCTTGCTTTAGTGACAACTCTAAAATTTAGGTTTTCCTCTCACTTTAGGCCTTAGTGACAATGGTCAGCAGGACAAACAGAGGGGTGAATCTCCCAAGTGGAGACACAGGCAGCAATTCAATTTTTATTTTTTATTTTAATACATTATCATTTCAATATTGAGAACTGACCATAGAGTCATAATTTACATTTAATGCTGGGATAGATAATTAGAAATTAAATTCCTAAAATATTAACTTCTATTCTTTGCTTCCGCTAAGGCCCTGGTTCTGATTACCCTCTGAAGAACCTCATGGCAGTATGAATTTATTTGTAACTGTTTTTAAAGCTTCAGCAAGATTCAATCTTTAATCTTTGTGAAGCTTTGAAAACAGTGATAAATTCATGCAGATGTAAGGCTGCTGATCCTACTAGCAGGAGCTGGAACTCTAAAAGTGACAGCTGACACCAGGGTCTACATGATGAGTGAATTACAGGGAGACAGGAAAAGACTACAGTCGGCAAAAATTCAGAACCTGCAGTAAAGCTATTTATAAGTTATAACTGGACATAAACCCAAAAACACTAATGCTTATTTTACAGTTGAAGTCATAATGATCCATTGATTCATGCCTGTAAAAGGCTTTAAAGTGAAGTGTGATATCAACTGCATGTGCGTTATAGACCAGGATTATTTCTTTCAAGCTGATGTCACCACAAACATTTGTTCCTCCCATGCATAGCTAACTGTACATTGTTATGTATATTAGAATATAAGACAATAGAACCTTGAGCTATGGTACAGTATATACTCTTTATAGCTGCCTGCACTGAGATTGCCCTGTAAAGGGTTAATCTGAATGTCAATTTCACCAATAATGTGCGGCGCTATTTACATTTGTGTATTTAAAGTGCTCAAAGTCCTCCCATAAAATCAGTTTACAATTCAATAAACGTATAAACTATAAATAACGTATTAAAGTGCTGCGTGCTTCAAATGAATACATATACATTCAATAAATTTCATGGGTTTCAAGTGCTTAGTGCTTCAAAAATTCATGGGTTCTGTGCTTTAAAGTGCAACACTCCGCGTTCCCCTCCTTTGAGTCCCCACTCACCAGAAAGGTAAGTTTACAGCTCTTTGTTTATACAAAATTATGCAGCTCCTCCTTTGGCGGTGTCCATATATTATTTGTATTGGATGGGACACCTCCTTTGTCAGCAATGCTCCATCAGCATTCCATCACATACATGCATACAGAGGGAAATCTAAGCCAAACGACATCCCATAGTGTCATTCTGTTTATTAAAAAGTATTTTAAAAACATACAATTTTCTACTCACATAATCAATATGTGCATGTACTCCAAACGTTTTGCTTTCCCCAGTGTGGAACCAAACAGACAGAAGTGATGCCAGCAAGCCTCCACCAACACGTTTCGTCACTCTGATGTAATCAGGAGCGTCGCCATGATGGTCCACTTTGTCTGCTATATACCCTGGTCTTTGTTAACACTAGCTTAGGGTTCTGTGAGACAGCCTTTAATACAATATACATACAATTTATCTCTTGCTTTATATTTCTTGTAAAAACGATCCTATGCATATACAATTAGTAATAAATAAATATATGCCAAATAAAATTGTATATGCCATGGTGGCAATTTCTATTGGGGACTAAATCTGATATTAAAAAGCAGATTTCAGCATTCAAAGTATTAAAAATATATTTATTTGCGAGGATTCCAGTGATGAGAAGATATAGATTTGTTTCTAAGCAGGGATCCACATTCTCATTTAAAGAGGGACTCTGACTTCTTACATGTTACTTTCTTAAAGTATAATTCAAACTATATACCAGAACAAAGGGGTTGATATTAGAGCATAAATCCATGTCCTTAGAGGGAAACCCCATGTTTTGAAATGATAAATTCCACACCTACTGCTCCTGAAGCAACATCCCTAACACAAATAACATCTTCTACCCCTCCTGACATACCACTATCTACATTACTTGTTGCGTTTACATACGCTTTTACACATGTTCCAGTTGGGCTCCTGCTCCCAGGACCCATGTATGTACTACTCACTCCCTTGTTATCAAGGTACACTTTCCTTCATTATTCCCACCCCTTTCCACCCCTGCCCCCCTCCCTGTTCCTACCACTTACACCTTCCTCCCTCCCCATATCCCTATTCCTTCCCCTCTTCCCTCCCCCCCCTTTCTCCCCCCCCCCCTCCCCCCTCCCCCCCCCCCCCCCCTTTTTCCCCTTTTTTTTCTTTTTCTTCACTCACAATTTTACACCAACCACCTTACCTTTTCCAACACCACTCAGTGATCACGCGTGTTGTACTAAACACCCCCCCTCCCTTGCTCAAGGCTTGGTTCTAGACATTAATTACCTTTTTTACTTCTCATATACCCGTTAAGTAGGTCCTTTTACACATATGCCCTCCTATGGCTACCGCACGGGACCTTCATCCGGTTACCTTTGCCGCTCTCACTTGGCGGGAATTTTTAGGTAAGCGACTGAGCCCTGTGTTCCCCTAATCTATCCCCATATACCTTTGTTTCTTTCTGAATCTGACTGTTTGTTCAATTATTATTTTTAGATATTCTCCTGATGAAGTGGCATTGCCACGAAACTAGTCGAGATTGTTGTGACTTTCAACCCACCGTGTCATCCCCCCTTGGGGATTCTATACTGGTGTTGTGCATGGTTATCACCTTTTTAATTTTGTGTATTTTTATTGCTGTTGTATTCAATAAACTTTATTTTGTTTTAATTTCAGTATATTGATGTTGTTATCCCTGTACCAGTACCGCAATAGTCCTATTGGCCCTATCTCCCCCGTTTGGCTCTTTGGTTTGGGGACCTTAGACCCATTTATTTCTATTCATCTTCTACAAGAGGTTAGCAAGACGTTGACAGCCACAAACATGTTTCCCAGAGACAGAAGCAGGATGGGACTTGTAGTTCTGCAACAGATAGAGGGCCAACATTTGTTTAACCCGCCCTACATTTACCGTAACCTGCCAACCCTATTACCACCTGCACCTAAATCATCTACCCTTCATAACTCCCTCTGCAGATAACCCCTACCTCCTTTAACAGTATGTGCCCTCTTCTTCAGAAGAAATGATTTAACTTGTTTATGGTGATAGTCACTGAGAGGGCATTTGGTGTATGGCTAGGTACAATGGGGTTTGTTAAGCTGCAACAGGAACTACTTGCCTTTCTACAGGACTTCCATTGTCTCTGGATTACTACAGTCAAGTAGAGTTCAGTGCAGAACAGGAAGCCTCCAGGTCTTCAGTTTTACTTTCTTCACTGAACCCTCTGAAGGCACATTGGAGAGAAACCCTCTTATAATAAGCCTTTAGTGCAGGGGAAACACAAGGCCCGCGGGCCGAATCCGACCCGTGAGACCTTGCCATGTGGCCCGCGCAACGGGCCGTCCGTTGCCACTAGTGATGCAATGGATTGTGACCGATCCGTGATCCGCGGAGCGCACCGCTCCCTCGGCCTTAGGAAAGGCCGCGGCTTTGGCCTAGCTCCGGAGCGGTCGGCCATCTTGGTACACCCGGCTCCTATGGTGGACATCCTGGAGATCCAATCACAGGACCGCGGGACGTGTGATGTCCATCATAGGCGCCGCAGACTCCAGAAGGCGACAATTACAAGCCTCCTCGACACAATGCACTAGGGAGCAGAATATGACAACACTAGTGCATGGCCGGGCGGCTCTCCTCTCCTCCTTTCTGGCTGGCTGGATGCTGTGACATATGATGTCAGGTAGGTGAAGTCATTGTGTATGTCAGGAAGGTCCATGTATGTCAGGTAGGTTCATGTATGTCAGGTAGGTGAGGTCAGTGTATGTCAGGTAGGTCCATGTATGTCAGGTAGGTGAGGTCCATGTATGTCAGGTAGGTCCATGTATGTCAGGTAGGTCCATGTATGTCAGGTAGGTGAGGCCAGTGTATGTCAGGTAGGTGAAGTCAGTGTATGTTAGGTAGGTCCATGTATGTCAGGTAGGTCCATGTATGTCAGGTAGGTCAGGTCAGTGTATGTCAGGTAGGTCCATGTATGTCAGGTAGGTCCATGTATGTCAGGTAGGTGAGGTCTGTGTATGTCAAGTAGGTGAAGTCATTGTGTATGTCAGGTAGGTCCATGTATGTCAGGTAGCCCATCCCATCCTATCCCACCCCACCATACCCCATCCCATCTCATCCTACCCCATCCCATCCCACTCCACCCCCACCCCATGCCATCCTATACCACCCCATCCTGTCCCCATCCCATCCTACCCCATTCCACCCCACCCCACCCCACCCCATCCCATCTCATCCCACTCCATCCCATCTCATCCTACCCCACCCCATCCCATCCCAGGGTGGATGGAAGGAAAGTGGAGGGTGCAGAGGTCAGATATTGCACACGGTTCATAGCATACTCCTGTATCCTGCATTTCGTACGCAGCAAACTCCTGAATCCTGCGCTCCATAAAACCAGTAATAAACAAATGCAGTGAATAGTGGACATGTAATCTTACAGATACAACCGGCCCTTTGAGGGCAACCATCCTGCTTATGCGGCCCCCGATGAATTTGAGTTTGCCACCCCTGCTTTAGTGTAATATATTGATGAGAGGGTACTGGGACTGCATTGGCTCCAATGCATCATCTTTGTCATGAATCATATATAGGAAGGAAGTGGGAAAGCAGTATAGTCATTCTGTAAGCCAGTTTGGCTGACTTTGTTTATTATGGTAATGTATTCATTTAATGAAGGGGGCTAATTATGGCAAGATTGCCTCCCTGACAAATTATGCTAATTTTACATAATGTTAACTATATATCATTAAATCAGTTTGCCAAAGAAACTGGAATATTAGAAAGTTCAAGAACAAAGATCTGCTAGTTGTAAATTTACATAATCATATGCCTCACTAGTGGATTCAGATTACGGTAATCTTTGTCTATGAATTATGAATATGCATATAGTCTGTAGATTGCAATAAGTATGTCTCAAACATACATATACATACATATACAAATACGTATAGCAGAATATATTCTTATAATAATAAATAATGCTAAAATTACATGTTTGCCCCCTTGAAACTTGTTTCCCAACACTTTTAGATTTGTAATCCACCTAAATCTCTTGTGCTGGTCCCTGCAATTGGTGAGCCATTTTAAACATGGGTGATTGCCCTTAACTGCCCATTGATACAGATAAAGGTCACAAGGTGTTATTTACCTAAGGAATAATACTTCTTATAACCATGGACAGTCAAACAATACGTGGACTCCATCTGCCATCAATATTACAAATTTAGTTTAGGCAGACTGATATGCACAGAGAAGAGGTTGTTTCTCTTTCTCAGTGATTTATAGATTATGTAATGGAAACATAATGCACATTCATCTCTTCATTTTCCTTAACGTGTTTTTCCTAAAATTGAAAACAGCAGTACATGTAAGACTTACCTCTGGGAGAACCTCTATTCATTGTTTGGCCTGATGTCCTCTACTCTGACAATGCGTGCTGTCCACAATAGCAACTGCTTTCATTAGCCTTTCTTCTGAACCTTGGGGCTAAAGCAAAACCTTATGATGTGAAACTTTTATTAAAGGATTTGGAGTCAAATCACCATGATTTAAATCAGATGGGCTGCCACCAAAATATTATCCATGTGAATGCCTGCAAAAGAAAACACAATAAGATTCTTGGTCTGACTTCTCTTTTGGCAAGAACTTTCACTTTAGCATTAGACCGCCAGAAGAACGCTGTACTTTTCCGCTTGGTGCCTACAATGGGGAAATTAAATAAGTTGCTTCTTTCAACACAGGCTATACATGTCAAATCTGTAATGTAATATTATCTACGTATGGGACAGATACTCTTGTGTTCTATATATCTTTTAGATTAATTTTGATGACGAACACCTTCCATTGTCACAAATACACAGCAATAACTGTTGGACCGGTAAAAGAATAGTTTAGGCGCCAGCAGCCTTCAATCTACAGTATAACCATGTTCATATGTGATGTCAAACCTTTCTGCAGATGGTTTTCTAAAAAAAAAATTGTCAATAGAGGTACTGTATATTAAAGACCTGACAATGCACATTTTTAATGCTACGATTTTGACAGCGGCATCAACCTTCACAGCTGTTAAAGCAGAACTTCGGGCAATTTTTTTCCATGTCCTTGTCGCTGAACTCCTATCTTCACCAACTTTGCCATCCATGTTCTTCTGAGCTCTGTGATTCCTCTGTAATCGGCTGCTGAACTTGCTGAGAAAACATTATTGCCTGCTGACATCCTGTTTGTAAGACCACTGGCTTCTATCCTTGACACGCCCAGTTGTTGTCTTCTGAAAACGAACAGGGAGGAAGCAGACATGTTGTGGGCAGAGGGGGTCTCCCAGCTCCTGGTCTGTGCTCCTGGTTCTTCTCTCTCCTCCTCCTCTGCTCCCTGACAGTCACCGCCCCTCTGTCGCCACCTGCTGTCTCTGTGCAAAGTGGGGAATTATCATCATGAATTACTTGTATGACACAGCAGGGATCTCCCACTGTGTCAAGTAATGTTATATTCGAACACCGCTTGCTGATGTCCTGCCCCCTCCGTTATAGGAACAGTGCGCTGATCTTTGTTCTCACATTCAATACCTGACACCTTGGGAGATCCCCGCTGTGTCATACAAGTGATTTCTGATAATAATCCCGGCTTTACACTGGTGGTCCCTGACATGGTGGTCCCTGACAAGCGGCACTAGTTGTCCCTGACATGGTGGTCCCTGACTTTCGGCACTGGTGGTCCCTGACATGGTGATCCCTGAAAAATGGCACTGGTGGTCCCTGACAAGCAACACTGGTGGTCCCTGACATGGTGGTCCCTGACAAGCTGCACTGGTGGTCCCTGACATGGTGGTCCCTGACAAGCGGCACTAGTGGTCTCTGCCATGGTGGTCCCTGACAAGCTGCACTGGTGGTTCCTGACATGGTGGTCCCTGACAAGCGGCACTGGTGGTCCCTGACTGCTGGTCCCTGACATGGTGGTCCCTGACATTCGGCACTGGTGGTCCCTGACATGTGGCACTGGTGGGCACTGATAAGCTGCACTGGTTTGCATTTATATTAAATGCATTCAATATATTAATTTAATTTAAATGTACAGTATTTATTAAATGCATTCAATTAATATTATATTAATATGCATTTTTTTTAAATGCTTTGTATTTATAAGGCTGTAACCTATCATACCGTGTGTTATGTATGGCTTGCTGGCTGCAGAATGAGGGGTGTGATATATGTTGAAGTAAGCGAGTTCACATTTACATGTTCAAGCCTAGTGTACCTCCCACATTCACTCCCATCCCAAGGATTAATGAGAAATGTAGTCTGATTACAGTTAGAGAGAGAGAGAAAAGGATATGATGCAATCTTTGTTTTTTTTTATCGTTATTTAAGGTATGCCTATTGTACAAAATGGCATGATATCACATATTGTGTTATATAGTTATAGGCAATAGTAGTAACTCGTCAAAAAAGGTCTATGTACATTAATGAGATAACAGGCAAGGTTCCGTTACAGTGTCATGAGAAAACAGCAGACTGTGGCCTAAAGACTCCACAACAGCTATATCCTGCAATTCAACCTCAGGGAATCTTCAAACCAACACAAGGGTTAGTATTATTGGACATATTGAATAAGAACAATAGGGAAGAAGAAAGATTACATAAAGGGTAAAGCAAACTTATCCATAATAGGCAGGTACCAAGCTGTTGTATTTTAATGGATTAAGCCTAAACAGTATACCCCTTATAGAGTGTGGCTCTTGGTCCTGGTTTCGCAGGAGTGGTACCAATGGTTCATACAAACCAAGGGAATTTTGTCTTTAAAGGAAAAATAAAAGTGGACGACACCAAAGGTTTCAGCGGGGAATAGAAGGGTAAAGAATAGAGGAGGAACAGTAGAGTGGAAATAAGGGGGGGGGGGTAAAAAGCTCTGGTGAGGTTGACGGCCCAAAGTTTTAAATTTTCCTGAGATGAGTTACTCAAATTTAGGACTTATATTCGTCTGAGAATGGGAACAGATCCCAGTGTGTCCAGCGAGTGTTGTGTTCCTCCTCCCTTTCCCCTAGCGCAGCTGTGAGCTGTTCCATCGGCTGTATATCGCACACCCTAGCAAACCACTGTGACACCACTGGTGGGGATTGTTGCTTCCACATGCTGGGGACACATGCCCTGGCTGCATTAAGGAGGTGTTTCAATAAGGATTTGCGATATTGCTTACAGCACATAAGAGTCAGATTTAGGAGTATTTAGGCATTGTTATCCTGGAGGGAGACATCAGTAATCTTGTGGATGATTTGCAGTACTTGTCTCCAGAAAAGGGACAGCTCTGAACATTCCAAGAAGATGTGAAGTAATGTACCAGTCTGGGTACCACATCTCCAACACAGGAGTCTATGTCCTGGGAATATTGACGCTAATACAGATGGGGTCCTGTACCAGCGCATCAGAATCTTGTATGTGATCTTCTGATATTTTCTACACAATAATGACTTATGTGCAAAGAAGAGGATACTATTATTTTGATCCTCAGTGAACGTGGGGTTAAAATCTCTTTCCCATTTCCTCAGATACGGGGGTTCATGTTGAGATGTGTGGGCAAGTAAGGTGTTATAGGAATAAGAAAGGGATTTCTGTATAGGCTCCTCTCCCAGGTACAAATCTTCAAAGGACGTAGGTTGTTTACGGAAACAGCCTTTGTCAGGGAGGGATCGGAGGAAGTGAGTAAGTTGAGAAATCTTCCACCAGCCCAAAATGGAGGAATTAAGGAGAGGATAGAGGCCTGAGTGGTCAAACCACTCAGAGGGGCCAAGAAAAGAAGAGGTTTTAACCAAGCTTAGGTCAGGTTGGAGCTGGAAGGACCTATCATAAATACTTGGTATGAAGTCCGAGTGACCAATTATGGGCGTTAACGGGGAAGAAAAACTGTCCGTCTCTGCTACCCTGAAATATCTGTGAAAACTACAAGCAGACAGCCCCAAATGCTGTCGGACCTTGTAGTTTTCCCATTCGCAGAACACTGTGAATGGATGACATGGCTGGGCGGGCAGAGTCTGGCTCGCCCGCTTTTGTTGCAGATTGTGACAGCTAGCGGGGGGGGGAGATCCCCCCAATAGCTATCAGAACAGGGATCGTGGGATCTGTAACATTTTACATGTTACACCGGGAATATGGGTGTAACATGTAACAAAAGGTGAGCATAATCTTTAAGGATTTCCCTGTACTTCCCGTTTGCCAGATTATTGTGCTCTCTCCAGCCAGTATCGCACTTTGGTCTTTCCTGCTACCGTCCGTATCTTTACTACCACTAGTTACTTACCCTTGGCATTAGCGTTGTCCCGATACCACTTTTTTAGGACCGAGTACAAGTACCGATACTTTTTTTCAAGTAGTCGCCGATACCGAATACCGATACTTTTTTTTAATGTCATGTGACCGTTTTCAAACCACAATACAGACCAAAGATATTTTCTTTAGAATTATGAAGAACTGGTACATCATGGTGTGGGGCTGTTTTTTAGCATACGGTACTGCAAAACTACATATCATTGAAGAAGTGATCACTGTCAGTGCAGCTCATCGGTGCCAGTGCCCAAAAGTGCAGCTAGCCAGTGCCACCTATCAGTGCAGATCAGTGCCCATTAGTGCATCAGTGCAGGGAGGCAGCTTATTAGTGCATCTCATCAGTGCCACCCAATCAATGCCAGTGCCACCTATCAGTGCCATCCATTTATGAGTGCCATTCAATCAATGCCAGTGCCACCTATCAGTGCCATCCAATGGTGCCATCCAATTTGTGTTCGATGTCACAAAAAAAAAAAAAAAAGTATTCTATTTTGGTATCGGGAGTATTTGCGCGAGTACGAGTACTAGCGCAAATACTCGGTATCGGTCCCGATACCGATACTGGTATCGGTATCTGGACAACCCTACTTGGCATAATCATCGACTATGTTTCAGCTTGATCCCAACCTGCAATTACTTGATACCGACCTTTGGCTTGCTTACTGACTACGCTTCTGTTTGATCCTTACCTGCTATATCCACTACTGGCCCCTTCTTGCTCACCTCCTGGTGGGGCAATCCTGAGGACTGTGACCTGGTACTAACATGCGGCTAAACCTATCTCCACCTTCAGAAGCTCTGGTGAACACAGGCTAGTACTTGGTCTCTGCACCTCAGATGAGCCTGAATTATTTGCCAGGGTGCCCTGCTCATATACCAATCCAGCTGGTCGCTGTTACAGATTTTTCTATAAGAAAGTCTGAAAAACTGAATGTTATAAATGCACCAACAATCTAATGCTGATTTGTAAAGAAAAGAAAAAGTTATACTGATAATTTTAAAAAATCCCACAAAATGTAATTTATAAACCTAATCTTGTAGATTTTTTTTTAAATAAAATAGATTTAGAATGATTATGCATTTCCTTTAAAAGGGTAGTGCACTGTCACCTTGACAGGTATGGGGCAGCATAAGGGAATGTTAAAAATGAAAGCTTGACAGGTATGGGGTAGCATAAGGTAAATTACAAATAAGAGATTGGTAATATTCTATTAACATACATGATGCAGGAAGTCAGTAAAAAAGGGAGTGCCCCCAATGTTCAGTAGATCCAATAAGGAAATGGCTCATAAAGTAGCCAGCGTGGGGGATAACTAGTCCTCCTTCAAGTCCCACAAGTGAAAGTAAACTAATGTGATCTCACAAGAAATAGGATAAAAATAGCATGAAAAAATTCATTTATAAAGGCACATGAAAACACAATAAAGCAGCTGTACCAGTTTTCCGGTGTTACCCCCCCCCCCCCCCTGTTAATGTATTACATCAATTTTTTGAAGCATATGTGACCATTTTGGTTCTGACAGTGACTAGTGCACCAATTTCACATTGTGCAGAATTGCGTGCTCCAAATTCTAAATAAATATGGACAGTTTGTTTCTTACGAAAGCGGAGCCAATTAGGACAAATTTTGTGAAAATGTCTTGTGTGCATTCTAAAAGTGGCACAGAATGCGTCAAAAGTTCTAGCCAGGTACATGAATTTGTCATACCCTGCACCACTTTTAGAATGCAGACGAGACACTTTTGCAAAATTTGTCTGCGCCAGTCTTTATGAATTACAGAAATTCACATAAAAAGGCATCGAAACAATGCATTTTTTCTTGAGTAAAAACTCATGCAAGTTATGGTGTGACTGAGCCCAAAATGGTAAAATTGGAAAACACACAAATAGACAATCTTTAATGTAATTTGTATTCACAGCATTTGTGTATATTTCAGCCTTATTTAATATCTAGATCTATGTATGTTAGTTAGCACTGACCATTCAAATATTAGAACTTCACGTTCTTGCTCATATACAGTACATGCTGGATATATACACTATATTACCAAAAGTATTGTGACACATGCCTTTACACACACATGAACTTTAATGGCATCCCAATTTTAGTCTGTAGGGTTCAATATTGAGTTGGCATACCCATTGCAGCTTTAACAGCTTCAACTCTTCTGGGAAGGCTGTCCACAAGGTTTAGGAGTGTCTATGGGAATGTTTGACCATTCTTCCAGAAGTGCTTTTGTTAGGTCAGGCACTGATGTGGACAAGAAGGCTTGGCTCACAGTCTCCGCTCTAATTCACCCCAAAGGTGTTCTATCGGGTTGAGTTCAGGACTCAAGTGTGCAGGCCAGTCAAGTTCCCCCACCCCAAACTTGCTTTATGGACCTTATTTGTGCACATAAACAAACTCCTAAACCTTGTAGACAGCCTTTCCAGAAGAGTTAAAGCTGTTATAGCTGCAAAGGGTGGGCCAACTCAATATTAAACCCTACGGACTAAGACTGGGATGCCATTAAAGTTCATGTGCATGTGAAGGCAGGTGTCACAAAACTTTTGGTAATATATTATACATACCATCTTAGATTCGGTTCTGCAAACTTGCAGCCTAAAGATATCAGGTTCACTTGGGTAACCTACTGTATCTGCAATATGTTTGTTAGAGGTCTTTAAATGTATCAGACTGTTAGATTAATTAAATATTTGGTTGTGTGTCCAGCCATTTTTGTATTTCAGGGGTGGCATGGCGGTAGGGAATACTCTTTTAATGTGTCCATTATAAATTTTCTCCTGGCATTTTATTCTCTCAAGACGATCCTCTAATGAAAGAAGCAAAAATGTGTACAAAACAGTAAAACCCAGCGCCTGACTTGCTAATGGAACTGCAAACCTGATCCTACCTTCCAAGTAATTGTGTTTAGTGTAACTGAAGTTTATTTGTACAGATTAAGCAGGCAGACTGAGAAGCAAAATTGCCTTGAATGAATTTGTCACTATGGGTGGTCCTCTTAAACCTCCCTCCTCCCCATCCTGTCAGTAAGGGTGAGGCAAGGATTAGGGTGCAATTACTTGCAACGCACACACTCTGCCTCAGGGAGAAGTCAGAGCATCACGAATCTACATCAAACACATTTCCAGGAATCAAAAGGAATGAATTCTGTTCTATCATTGGTGAGATGTGCCATCTTACTAAACTGTGGATTTCTGCTCCTTTCAATGGTACCCAAGGCTAGCTCAGCTGTAGACAGATCTGGCATCAATTTAATTAAAAGCAATAACATTTGTCTGTCCTGTTTTGTATTGTTGCACACCTGAACTCAACTAACAACCCCTTTTTACTAAGTTCCATGGTCAGTGAAAGACCACATTAGGTCAATAGGATCTCTATGACAGCCATCATAGTTAATTCCTTGTTATCCCCATTTAAATAGAACTATTACATGCCATTGACTTTACTCAAGTCGTATTCCATTAGTTATTTTTATTTTATTTTTTAAATACACTGTGACTATAGTTTGTCAACTACTGTACATATTGTACATACCTGTTTGTCAGGTAATAGTTCTCGGTGAGGGCTGTGGCAGAGAAAAAAAAAGCTCTGAAAAGAAGAGAAAATGGTGAGAGACGGGAGAGTCTCTTTATTGTAGTAAATATGAAATAATGTTGGATTTATGATGGTCTGATAGAGATAGAATAACACTTACATTTGATAAGATTGCGAGTTTAGGGTAAACACAAGCTTTTAGTTGAGCATGTGGAGAATACCTGTCAACTCACAGGAAGTAAATGGTCATGCCTGATGCCTCAGGGAACCCAGCCCTAGTTCTTCCAAGGGAGATGTTAGGATGGTTAGTAGAACTTGTTTTTGGAAAGAGAAAAACCTGTCAAATGGCTTGTGTGGCAGAGGAACCCTTGATGGTTTAGATTAAAGATCATGGGGAGGTCAAAGTCATCATTAGTAAAAAGCAGGTGTTTATTAGTTGCACCAAAGATGCAAAAAGTGACGTACAAGCCACAAAACACATCTTTGGTGTAGGTTGTAAAAAATAAATGCTTGTTTTTTACTTACAGTATGATAACATCGACACCCCCCCCCCCCCTATGATATTTTCTCCAAACCATCCAGGCTTCCTCTGCCACACAAACTGTTTGACGTGTTTTTCTCTTTCCAATAATGAGTACTGAGATCCTGGTTCACCTTCTTATGGATAAATATCAATACAATGTAAAATCTTTCTAGGCCAAGCTAGATTATCTTTTGCCTGCCAAATTGTACTACAGACAACCAGTTAAAATACAAATTACATACAGTAAAAATATATCTTACAGTGTCTTTGTCCCCACATAGACACTAACATAGAATGCAGACAGATGCTTTCTAAATTTTTAACCCTATGATAGGACAGCCAGTGTTCAAATCTAGTTCACACATGACAATGAAGAACTGTAAAAACAGTACAGACAGGGTTATTTATGTTAAACATTACCCACGGCCCCCTCTTAAACATTACAAAGCTGCAAGAGCAAGTATAAAAATAATTTTAAACGGTAACTAGCAAGTTTAAAATGCATTTTTAATGAAAACATGTACGAAATATATTTGGCTGTAAAAGTGGAAATACACTTTAAAGGGGTTGTAAAGGTTTGTTTTTTATTTTCTAAATAGGTTCATTTAAGCGCATTGTTGGTTCACTTACCTTTTCCTTCGATTTCCCTTCTTAATGTTTTTTTCTTTGTCTGAATTTCTCACTTCCTGTTTCTCCTCAGTAAGCTTGCCCCCATCATCCGAGCTGTTCTGGCTGGGGGTTAGTCAGCCAGAACAGCTTACTGAGGAGGAACAGGAAGTGAGAAATTCAGACAAAGAAAACAAGGAATAAAAAACATTTAGAAGGGAAATCAAAAGATAAGGTTAGTGAACCAACAATGCACTAGCTTAAAGGAACCTATTTAGAAAATAAAAAACAAACCTTTACAATCCCTTTAAGCTTGGACAGTGAAGAAGAAGAATAAAATAATGAGAAACACAGCGCTACACACACCTAAATTACTTTTTCTTGTCCCAAAAAGACGTACCTTTACTGCATAAGGCTTCCATCAACCCCATGTACTTATTGGATCACCATCCAATTTCAATTACACTTTTGCTTCCCGGACAACACTCTACACTTTGGGATCTGGCATCTAGATCTCTCCCTCTTGACAGACCCCGTTGCTGTAGCTGATATTTGCAAATGTATTCCTATTTACTTTTGAGTATTCACCCGACGTCTCCTCCCTTATGCATTGGGAAGCCCACAAGTGTGTCATTAGAGGAGAACTGATCAGATTAGCAGCCCAGAAGTGTAGGGAGAAACAGGCACGCTTGAAGAAACTCCTTGAACAAGTCCAATCCCTTGAGCTGGCGCATAAACAGTCTTGCGCTACTCTTACCCTACAAGAACTGCTGTTGGCCAGGTCCCCCCTTCTTAAGGAACTGGGCAAAGTGACAAAACGTATAGTAAGAGTATGATAATAAACGCGGCTAGCATTTAGCCAGAGTCCTTTAATCCAAGCTCGTGGCCATGAAGGTGAACAATATTTGTGACACAAACAGTCATTCACCCGTGTCTAATGAGGACATAGCAAACCAATTTGTACAGTACTATTTCAATCTATACAACCTACAAACTCAATCTGAGGCACTCTGAGATGCAGGTGGCAGGACCCAGATGATCGATGACACTTGAAGGTGGGCAAGAGTCTGGACCTAACAACAGCCTATTTTAAAATGTTTTCGGATGAGCTTATACCTTCTTTTCTTGCAGCCTGTCTTGTCTTACCCTTAGCTCGGGAAATCTTCTTGAGGCCCACATTACGCTTATCTCCAAGCTAGGCAAAGATGCTTTGCTAGTTACCAATTATAGGCTCATCTCCCTCTAAACGTGGACCCCAAACTTTTTGAAAAAATTATAGCTAATTACCTGTTTCCCTTACTCCCCACACTCATCTCCTGGGATCGGGTGGGCTTCATCCCAGGCAGACAGGCCAGGGATAATACTCTGAAGGCAATCAACCTACTAAACTGGGTTACTTCCTTGAGTCAATCGGGTTTCTTCTTATCACTGGATGCGGAGAAGGCATTTGACAGGGTGGCCTGGGACTATATGACCACTGCACTCCAGCAGTTGCTATCTGTGAGCTTATGCTTCAGTTTATTTTATCCCTGTACTTCACCCCAACGGCAAGAGTGGGTCAACTGCCACCTCTCGGATGTCTTCTCCATATTTAATGGGACTAGGCAGGAATGTCCATTTTACCCCCTTATTTTCATGCTGACCCTGGGGCCCTTACTTCAAAGCTTACGCTCAAATGCAGAAATAAAGGGTATTCAGGTCTCAGGCACCACTTATAAATTGGTGGCCTTCGCAGATAATATTTTCCTCTTCCTATCATGTCCCGATCCCTAATCCCTTTTAATAGATCAATGAAATGTCACTTTACTTTGACCTAGTTTCTTTGTGAAATTTATAATATAGAGAAGCAGAAGCCATTGAAGTAAATTGTCAGCTATTGTAAGAACACTATTTGGTTTTAACTTCACCTTCCTATAAATAGGTCCCTAAAGCCCTGTACACACGATCGGTTTGTCTGATGAAAACGGACCGTTTTCATCGCACAAACCGATCGTGTGTGGGCCCCATCGGAACATGTTTTAAAATTATCCTATGGATAAAAAACCGATAGAAAAAAACGATCTTCTGTGTGGAACTCCATCGGTCAAAAATCCACACATGCTCAAATCGACGCATGCTCGGAAGCATTGAACTTCATTTTTCTCAGCACGTCGTGGTGTTTTACGTCACCGCGTTGGACACGGTCGGATATTTGACCAATGGTGTGTAGACTGATGAAAGTCAGCTTCATCAGATATGCGACAAAAAAATCCATCAGATTAGATTCCATCAGATATTCGATCGTGTGTACAGGGCTTAAGAAGCCCTACAGAAAATATAACAAAAAATTCGTAGCTACCTTTAAGGCCTCGTACAGACCATCGAACATGTCCGATCGGAGATTTCGGTCTGATGGCTGTACACACCATTGAACCGAAATCCCCGCGGACAGACAGCGCAGTGATGTGGCGGTGACGTTGACGGCGCCACGTCACCAAACCAGGAAGTAAAATACTTCCACGCATGCGTCGAATCCATTCGACACATGCGGGAGATAACTTTCCGCTGGTTAGGTGTACAAAAAAATAAAATAAGGCAGCCATTCCATATGAGGACTGATATGATTCAGCCTAGGTTCACACTGCTGCGAATTCAAAATCGCGGTAAAATGCGCGATTTTACCGCGATTTCGCGGGCGCGATTTTGCCGCGATTTTGCCGCGATTTGCCGCGATTTTGGCCGCAATTTAATGTAAATCGCGGCCCGAAATCGCAAAAAGTAGTACAGGAACTACTTTTTGAAATCGTAGATGCGGCGTCGCACTGATAAGGACAGTGCCATTGCCGACAATTGCCGCCGATTTGAGATGCGATTTGACATGTCAAATCGCATCTCAAATCGTTCCAAATCGTACCCAGTGTGAACCAGGGCTCATGTTGGGTTTAGATATGCTTTAAGAACACCTGTATGTCTTGGATCGCACTGCTTAGATCAGACACATGGCTGAAAATCACATGATGCACATAAATGGTCATATTGTATATGATAAGCCTAGATTGTCAGATCTGTTTTGAAATTCAAATGTGATTTTCATTCAGTTGATGAAGATCTTGTTGTAAATTTATTGTCCAGTCGGGTCACTAAAATAAGAAATCACTCTTATTCTACATTGTTGTCAACTCTGAATGCTGACCCTAAACAAATGCTGGAGTTGAGTTTATACTCTTTATTCTGCCGAAGACATCGTAATACATTTTTTGTGTGCAATCAAACCATCTTGAATTGTTGAAATCATCTTTGCACATTATTTGAAACATAAGACAAATGGCATAAAATAAATGAGGTGCAAACTTGTGTCCACACTGTTTGCATACAAAAATATATACAGGATTCATAGTTACACATAAAATGGCACAGAAAACGAAATCAATTATAAAGAAAGTACAATAAAAAGAAGCAATTTGTCTCTTGAAAGCTAGGACACAATTTGTTATCATTTGAGCAGTTTATCATGGACATACACTACTACTAGTGTGAAAGGAATGGGGAATTTACAATTCCAAGTTTAGCATCATTATTTACAATGTGGTGTATTAGCGCCTCCTTGTGATACATTTCAATGATGACAATGTACTAGTGGCAGGATTTTTTGATCACTGCTTGGACCAGGAAAAGGGGGAAGTCTTGTCCAGAAAAATGAACTGTAACCCCCTCATTCACACTGATGCGATTTGTCATGCAATTTGACAGTTTAAAATCACATAACAAAAGTCGCACCCTATTTTTGGCAATCGAAACGTTCAAATCGTTGCAACGCAAGTTGCAGCGACTTTAAAAAAGGTTCCTGTACTACTTTTCTGCAATTTCATTGTGAATTGCATTGACTTCTGTTAACCACTTGACCTCTGGAAGATTTACCCCCCCCCCCCCCCTGTTTTTACCTGGCCATGACCAGGCCATTTTTTTTTTGCTATACAGCACTACGTTACTTTAACTGACACTGTACCCAAATAAAATGTATTTCCTTTTTTCCCCACAAATAGAGTTTTCTTTTAGGCTGGGTTCACACATGTGCAATGCGAATTGCAGCTCCAATTTCCAAGCAAAGATAAAAATGATTCATTCAGCATTTCCTCTCCGTTGTAGCTGCTGATCAGCTGACCTGGGAGAGGGGGGAGGTGTGGTGAGGAGTCGGAGAGCATTGCTGTTCACAACGGAACACAATCTGCGAATCAGATGCGTTCCCATTGCAGATTGTGTGCCTGCAATTCGCACCGCACTGCCTAGAAAACGCACATGTATTTTGTGCAATGTCGAGTGAAGACCCATTGAAAAAAACATATTTTCAAATGTTCTGCGAATTGGATGTGGCGTAAACCGCATCCAATTCACATATGTGTGAACCCAGCCTCAGTGGTATTTGATCACCTCTGCAGTCTTTATATTTTGTGCTATAAACAAAAAAAGACTGTCAATTTTGAAAAAAAAATATATATATATATTTTTTACTCTCTGCTATAAAATATATCAAATAATCAAATTTTTGTTTAAAAAAATCTCAATAAGCATACATTGATTGTAGATGCTATAACTTTTGTGCAAACCAAACTATGGGATATTCATCTATTTAATAAACAAAATTGAAAAAATCTAGTAGTGGTGGCAGTCAGCGACTTATAGCTGGGCTGCGATATTGCAGCAGGCAAATCGGACACAGAAATTACACTTTTGACACGTTTTGGGGTCCAGTGACACTAATACAGTGATCAGTGCTAAAAATATGCACTGTCACTGTACTGGCTGAAAAGGGGTTAACATCAGGGGCGATCAAAGGTGTGCCGAGCATGTGCTTTCTCACTGTGGGGGAGGTGCTTTTACTATGCGAAGGCATTGATCCATGTTCCTGCTTTGCAGAAATACAGTACCAGATCAGTAACTTCCCTACTGATAGAACGGCAATCTGCCTTGTTCTGCCTATATACTGTAGAATCGGTAGGTGCTGGCAGACATCGAGTCTGTGGTACCCGCCACTGGGCTCTCGCTTTATGTGATCACAGCGGGAGCAGGTCACCAGCGCCGCATGTGTGACCCAGACCTGGAAGTATCAGATCACAAACCAGGTACGTGATCTGGCACTGAGCGGCCGCCCTGTGACAAAAATATATCTGCGGTGGGTGGTCGGGAAGTGGTTAAATTAAGTTGCAAGCCGCAATGAAAACGCTAACCCAATTCACACTGATCTGCGGCTTTGAAATTGTGCTAAAGTAGCACAATTTCAAAGCCGCAATGATGTGAACCAGGGCTAAGTGCATTAAAAAAATGATCACTTAGGCCCCGTACACACGAGGAGACATATCCGATGAAAACGGTCCGCGGACCGTTTTCATCGGACATGTCTCCTGGGAGCTTTTGGTCTGATGTGTGTACACACCATCAGACCAAAATCCCCGCGGACAGAGAACGCAGTGACGTATAAGACACCGACGTTCTCAAACACGGAAGTGCAATGCTTCCACGAATGCGTTGAATCGATTCGAAGCATGCGCGGGATTTCGGGACGCTGGTTACACGTCATAACCGATAAGGTGTACTTATCAACACCGATAAGGTGTACTAACCATCGGACATGTCCGACGGACATGTTTCCAGCGGACAAGTTTCTTAGCTTGCTAAGAAACTTTTGTCCGCTGGAAACCTGTCCGCTAGCCCGTACACACGGTCGGACATGTCCGCGGAAACTGGTCCGTGGACCAGTTTGAGCGGACATGTTCGACCGTGTGTACGCGGCCTGACAGTACAATCACCTTACTCAGGATTATTTCAATTTTAATTTAATTTTCACATGCATACTCTTTCATGTCTCATATTAGAAAGCAAACATTTCAGTTATTACACATATTATGCAAACATAAACTTTCAAGATTCTGTAGAGAGAACCTTATAAATCCCATATATGTATGCACCAAAGCTGAACTCCAGAATAGGGAATAATAGAAATATTTTTTTGAGGCAAATGGACTTTTCTGGTACAAACACAGGACGTTACAACAAGTAGATAATTAAAAATTAATATTTGTTACAAAGTTCATCGCTAAAAAGTGACTTAAAAGCATTGTTACAAAAAAATACTCCCTTACAGCTATTCTATACAGTAGTTTCCAATACCATAATCTACAGCACCATAGAATAGTTAGTACAGCATAAAAGAGAGTATATAGCCAGCTCTTCAAAACACGTTTCGTGGTACATCCGCTTCTTCAGGTGTATTTTGGAGGGAGTACATTTCCTATAGAAAAATAGGTATAACAAAAAGTATATACCAGGGGTCTCCAAACTTTTCAAACAAAGAGCTAGTTTATTGTCTTCCATACTTTAAAAGGGCCGGATTGTGGCCAGCAGGGGCAATAGATGTCAATTGCCCAGCATCAGTGAAAATAAATATGGCCCCAGGGCTGGAGGTCAATAGGAAGAGGAGTAGCATCCCATCATTGGTATCGGGGGAATATATAGTGCCCCATTGTTGGTGTCAGTGGAAGAAATATTGCCTCATATCAGTGGGAGGAATAGTGCCCCAAGGGCCAGATGAAGTCTAGCAAAGGGCCACATCTGGCCCTCGGGCCGCAGTTTGGAGACCCCTGGTATATACAGTACACAAAAATGCATGGAACAATCAAGCTCTACTCTCATTATTAAAGTGCAGTACAGCATAAATAAAGAATATCATTTATTTTGGAAACTATCTGTAGTCAAATTAAAATACGGTGCATCTGGAAAGTATTCACAGAGCTTCACTTTTTCCACATTTTGTTATGTTACAGCCTTATTCTATTATAAATGGATTACATTCATTAATTTCCTCAAAATTCATCAATCAATACCCTATAATGACAATGTAGAAAAAGGTTTGTTTGAATTCTTTGAAAATGTATTAAAAATAAAAAAAAATCCCATGTACATAAGTATTCACAGCCTTTGCCATGACACTCAAAATTGAGCTCAGGTGCATTCTCTTTCCACTGATCATCCTTGAGATGTTTCTACAACTTGATTGGAGTCCACCTGTGGTAAATCCAGTTGATTGGACATGATTTGGAAAGGCACACACCTGTCTATATAGGATCCCACAGTTAATAGTGCATGTCGGAGCACAAATCAAGCCATGAAGTCCAAGGAATTGTCTGTAGACCTCCGAGACCTGAATGTATCGAAGATCTGGGGAAAGGTACAGAAAAATGTCTGCAGTATTGAAGGTCCCAATGAGCACAGTGGCCTACATCATATGTAAATGGAAGACGATTGGAACCACCTTGGACCTACCTTTCCTAGTAACATTTGTTCTTCTCATGTAGCAGGCCTACAAAGTCAGGAACAAAAGTACACATGTCCCCCCAGGCAAACTTGGGAGGCGTGAGAGCTTTTAGAAGGTTCCCTAAGATATTTATACATTCCTCTACATGCACTTGTGGGCAGGGCTTAGGTGCCCGTGTGGGGGACAAGTGGAATTGCACTCACTAATGCTGCGGTCATGTGGTCATGCGGTCATGTGACAGTCAGCATTATGGCACTTAGGGCCAGATCCACAAAGAGCCGGCGTAACGTAAAAATTCCCATTTAAGTTACACTGCCTTAAAATTTCTACCTAAGTGCCCGATCCACAAAGCACTTACCTAGAAATTTTCGGCTGTGTAACTTAAATTCCGCCGGCGCAAGGCGTTCCTCTTCAAATGGGGGCGATTCCCATTTAAATTAGGCGCGCTCCCACGCCGGCCGTACTGCGCATGCTTGTGATGTCATTTTCCCGACGTGCATAGCGCGAAATTACGTTACGCCGAGCTTTGTGGATTGCGTCGGGTCAATAAAGTTGCGTCGGGAAAAAAAAAGATACGGCGAAAAAAAAAAAAATTAAAACAAAAAAAAAAAACGCGTCGCTGGACAGAAGGGTCTACTTTTACAAGGTGTAAACAGTTTACACTTTGTAAAAGCAGCCCTAATTTTACACATGCAACTTAATACTTACGGAGAAAAAACGAAGCGTAAAAGCTTCGTGGATCTCCGTAAGTGCTAATTTGCATACCCGAAGCGGCATTTCGAGGCAAAATGCCCCCAGCGGCGGATGCGGTACTGCATCCTAAGATCCGGCAGTGTAAGTCCCTTACACATGTCGGATCTTCTGTCTATCTCTTGGAAACTGATTCTGTGGATCAGTTCCAAAGATAGAAACAGGGATACGACGGCGTATCCCTTTTGAGGATCTGGCCCTTAGACACTAACTCCTTACTCTCTGTGCTGAATCCATTACACCAATGACACTTGTACACTTCAAACACTCTTATGCATAGAGGACACTACTCCCAGGTGTGCAGCATTTTGAGGCCAGTACCACTGAGCCTGTACTGGGCTCCACCAATAAAGCAGTGCATGTCCCCTCTCTCCCAGTAGCACATCTGATCATTGCTATGGGATACAGGAAATGCTCTCTTTCTCCAACCTCCTTCAGCTCTCTTCTTCCTGGGTCCCTCTACATACTCTTTCCAGCTGGGTCCATAGGCACCCTGTGCTGCAGGTCCAGTCCTAGTGTTACAGATAATTCTATATTTAAGATTTAATATCTCACATATATGATATATGGTTAAATTAAGAGTTCTTTTGACCAGAGTGAAAGCTTTAACATAATAAGCACTAGAAAGTAGGGAACTGGCTGCTAGTGGAGGTGCCAAGCACTTAATCCCCTCCACTACCAGAGGAACCATCAAGCTTGCCCATCACAGTCTCCTGGCTGATTGGCTTGCTTGGGAAATAAACACTGTAGTCCTTAGCAACAACACATTACCTTTCTCTGGACTGTACTCTGTATGTTAGGCCGCGTACACACAACCGGTTTTCTCGGCAGAATTCAGCAAGAAACTCGATGGGAGACGTATTCTGCCGAGAAAACCGGTCGTGTGTACACTTTTCGCCGATAAACCCGTCGGGAAACTCGTTGAGCCAAAAAGAGAGCATGTTCTCTATTTCCTCGTTGGGCAATGGGAACATTTGGCTCAACAAGTTTTTTGACAGCTGAACAAGGAACTCGACGAGGGAAAACGATGTGTTTTGCCCGCCGAGTTTCTCAGCCGTGTGTACGCGGCCTTAGACCCATGTATCTATTTATCTTCCTCTAGCTCTAGCTCCCTCTTTCATCCTCTAGCTCAGTCTGCATCTTGTGTTGTAAGCCCTGTCTGTTAGATACTTGGTGCATGCACCCCTTTAACAGACCTCAGATGATGAAAAGCAATTAAACAAACAAATCCTTTACTGAGGTAGTCGCTGATAACAGTAGAGTTTTCAAAGCTGTTTGAACATGGTTCCTGTACAGAGCTCTTCTAACGTCCATAGAGAGTGCATACCTTATGCCGAAGGCAACTCCATAAAACAATCCCTTTTAGATCAATAGTCCATTAGGGCAATAATCCACAAAGGTAGCAAGTCCATGAGTAACAGCTAAAAGTCTATAAGGTCCCCAGGCTTGAGACCCTCTCCAGGAATACCGATTAGGCTTCAATCACTCCCCCCCCCTAAAGGGAATACCGATTAGGCTTCAATCACTCCCCCCCCCCCAAGGGAATACTTATTAGGCTTCAATCCCTCCCCAACCCCCCAAAATGTTCTCAGGCAGGACCTAGGGGTTTGGAGGCTGCCCCTTATATGTTAGTTGACCTGTAGGGGGCAGTAACCCAGTTGAAAATGGCAGGAAAAACATTAACCCTTACAGCCTGGTTACCCCCAGCTCTCAGGTCATGCCAAGGACACAGGAGACATACAAACTTTGTAAGATTTGGCACCTAGCTAGCCCAACTAACAAGAGGAAATTAGCTCAGCCAGGGAAAAAGGTGCTTACATAGGCAGACACATTAAGCCCTTGTAAGCACCTGCCTACACATTAGCATCCCAATAGTTTGCCAGGGAGATATAAATACTCATAACCCAGGCTACTTCATCTTTCCATGCTATTGTCAGGGACACTCCCCAGCAGCAGACAGGCGGATACAATAATCTAAAGGAAAAACCTGTAAAAAAAACAGGACTATCAACTCAGGCGAAAGCTGATTAGGCTTATCAGAATATGAATACTACTTCTTATTTCAGAAAAGGGACACTATTTCTCAACAGAAATCAATCAACAAAACAGACTTCATCCAGAAGTCTGAAATTCGAAAAGAAATCCCTTACTCCTGAGAGTGAGAGTATCCAGTGCAAAAAAAAGGGGACAGAGAAGAGTTTAGTGGGGGAAGCTAATACAAGTTACAAATACAGTGTTAATTTACACAACACAGACCTACATAATTTAGCATTTTATTTCAAGCGAAGGACAGGCCCAAACAAGATATGCAGAATACATACTTGTTGCTTCAATACTTCCTATCATTAACTAACCAATTAAAGGTGCATATACAAATGTAACTTTGCCAGATATCCTCCAATGATCCACCTGCCAAAGAGAGACAACAAATATCTACAGCAAAAAAAAAACAGCGAAACTCTCATTCCTGTGAGAATGACATCCTATACAATTTCAAGGTATTGACTTTGTAAAATACTAGATGCACTTTAGAAAGTCCTAATTTACTTACATGAGACCAACACCTAGTGGCAGAAAAGTATAGTCCTTTATGCAGTATTGCAAATTCTTGTTGTAGTAGTGTATCCAAAGAAATCAGTGGCTTGCCCACAAAGTTTATTTCTGAGGAAGGAACACATCCTAACCATCTACAACTATCTATGCACAAATGGAATATAAGTGTCTCAGTCCTTGTGTAGCGCCCCCTTGCTTTCAGCATGGGCACTACGCTTTAATTTAGTGGGGAACGGGAGAGTTACCTTGCTCCCATTCAATGTTTGCCTAAATTTGATGATCTCTGTCATTCTGGGTCAGACTGTGGTCAGGGAGTGCAGTGCCACCCCTGGCCGGGAGCTGGCGCTAGAGGGGTTCTGGAAGAACAGATCTTCTCCCAGCAGCCAATTAGAGGATGTTTTCCCTCACGGGGTATGCTGGGGGAGGGTATATCTGTGAGAGAGGTCATGTGTCCAAAACTTTCCGCATCCACGCGCATCCATGCCGGCGTGGCCCACCTGGCCAGAGCTGAACTTTGCAGCGAGCCTCTTCCTGATGAGAGAAGGGACCCCAGTGCTCCACTGGGTTCCGAGGCCTATTTAAAGGATCCTAGTTTGGGATCAGGTGTCCGGACCACTGACAGGTATGCTTGCTGTCATCCGGGGACCATTTGCAAAAGAAGTCTACTGGGAGGATTCTCTGTCCTTATTTACTTAAGTCCTCTATTGAAATTGGCCTGTGGTGGGGGCCCTAGAGACAGGTCTGTGTGAGAGACCTGTTCCTCCCAGTAATATTCAGAGTGGTGCTCCGGCTGCCGGGCCTGTTATAGGGGTCTGTCCGGGGGCACTTTACCCACTCCGAGCAGAGTGGCGACGTGTATATATTCAGTTTAATGCAGAGCAGGGTATTGCTCAGTTCTATATCCAGGCCTGATACCGCATGGTTCTATTTCTTCCTTCATCAATCTTGACCTTCCTAATGTATGTTGATGTTGGCCGTGTTTGGCCTGGACAATAAAGCATTGAAAACTCTTTATTGGATGTCTGGACCTCCACTCACTGTTGCTATTCTCACCGTTACACCCTTAGACACTGCCAGGGTAACTTAGTAGGACGGTCCCAAATCATTTAGCGGCTCCTTCGGGGGTAGCGCTACACTTGGAAACAAATTCATTCCCCTCAAACACACATTATGGTAACTAAGAGCCTTCTCTTGAACTTTCCCACTTCAGAACATATCCCAACATTGTCAGCAACAAAATAACACCCCAGATAGTAGGAATGTCCCATGCAGCAGGTACACTCTCAGCTCTCAGTCACCAATAGTATTTTGGATTTTGAATTGCCTTCCTAGTCCACTGTGGTGATGCAATGCACTGTGCCCAGGTCTGCTCTTGACAACTTACCGTAATTTAGAATAGTTGTGCCTTCTAACTTGGTCAGGGTTCTTTCTCAAAGTATGACTTTGGCACTCCCAGTTAGTTCTCAAATTGCTTTATGAACTAGTATAAGCCATAAACCTGAGCTACCCTCTTTTTGACAATCTATTGTAAGCGGGTCATTACGGGCAGCTCTTTGGGGTCTCCACAACCTGGGAGCACACAGGAATCTGCCTTCTTCAAAGACCTATATCAAGCTGATCCTGCTGTGGATACATTAACATTCATTTAAAAAAATGAATGCGAAATTTGATTACATTTTAGGTAATAATTATTGCATGGGGGGTAAATTGTGATTGTATTATTGTGCTGTGTGCTTTCTAATGCATGTAAATACATGGGAAACACCTCGGTACTTTAACTCTTAATCAGTCTCCGCCAGCATACAGGGAAAGTAGAAGCAGTTATATGTCTTGTAGGATTGTTATTGTGCCTATCCTGTATTTTATCATTTTCTTGTGCTGAATTGTGACAGACAGAATGTAAAGCCTCTCTTCTACACCTCTGGGTGTAGATTTAAAACAGGTTTAATTAACACATGGAAAATGGCGACTCACATTTTTGAAGTTAAAACAGGCATGTAGTAAGTCCCAGCAAAGTTGGGGGTGGGGGGGTGTCATCAATAGACGGTCCAATCCTGGATGAGAAGCGCAGTGCTCACTCGTTCAGTGCTTACTCATTCAACGCTGATGTGTAGAGCCGGCCACGGTAGGGAAGAGCTAAGAACATGGCCTGGAACGCTTATGATACAGGAGGCAAGGATGGATGACGTCACTGGCATGCAACGCATTTCCTGAGAATGCGTGCTGCGGGTGACATGGCAGCCACGCTCCTTTTTAAAGTTGACTAATGGGACTACAAGAGCTGCTGTATAAAGTATACATCGGGGAGGACACACATTCATTACTAGCACAATGGAATCATTAGAATGTCTCTAATGCCGTGTACACACGATCGATTTATCCAATGAAAACAGTCCGATGGACTTTTTTCATCAGACAAACCGATCGTGTGTGGGCCCCATTGGTCTTTTTTCCATCGGTGTAAAAAAATAGCACATGTTTTAAATTTTTTCGACGACAAAAAAAAAACGATAGTAAATTCCGATTGTCTGTGTGGAACTCCATTTGAGAAAAATCCACGTATGCTCAGAATCAAGTCGACGCATGCTCGGAAGCATTGAACCTAATTTTTTCAGCTCCTCGTAGTGTTTTACGTCACTGCGTTTTGGCACGGTCGGAATTTAGTTTTTGATAATGTGTATGCAAGACTGATGAAATTCAGCTTCATCGGATTTCCGACAAAAAAATCCATCGGATTGTATGCCATCAGAAATCCGATTGTGTGTACACGGCATAAGTCTTATGGATTAGTAGTGGACAAAAATTAATAACATTAATAGAGCAGATATAGGCTATAAAACATGATGTATACACATATAAAAAGACCACATGATTGTCAGGCAATAATCATAATTGGACTAATCATCATTGTTAAATCTATTATTTAAAAAAACATATTGGGCATCAGATATAAGTATTATACTCAAGGGGAGGAACAAGAAGGGGGATAAAAAGGGGTGGGGGGTTGTGAGGAGAGGAGAAAGAAATATATATAGGGAAAGGGAAATTAACAACAATAATTTATGCATAGCTACCATGATAGAAATTATACTCTACATGATGAACACATTTATTTTAAGTGAATTATGAAAAGTTATTAATTATAAAATCAATTGGAAGGCCAAAGGAAGACCAAACCTTGGTGGAGTGTAGATATAAATGGTTAGATGTATTGAACTTAAAGCGGTTGTATAGTCCCCAAACGTTTTTGTTTTTTTAGTCACCTGTAAGGCAAAAGGCATAATGAGCATACTAGCTCATTATGAAATACTTACCTTAGAACGAGGCATCGGTAACTTACCAGGTTCACGCCGAGGGAGATGACATCTTGCCTTGCCGTGTCTTCTGGGTATCGCGGCTCCAGCGCTGTGAGTGGCTGGAGCCGCAATGTCGTCACTCCCGGGCATGCACACTGGAGACTTATTTTTGGCAAGGTCCGGCGTCTGCCGAGCCTTAAGCTGAGAATCTCCTGTGCACATGCGCCACTGCAGTCAGCGGCTCAATTCGAGGGGAATATTTGTAAAGGTTTAGGAGATTTTTTTTTACCTACAGGTAAGCCTTATTATAGGCTTACCTGTAGGTAAAATTCCAAAAATGGACTATACAACCACTTTAAATTATGTATACTTTACTGTCAAAAAAATTATGTATACTAATATATACGTACTATCAATCACACATATGAGCATATTTACATATGCCGATATGCATTCATCCAGGTGTGATATCAGACGATACCTATATTAAAGGACGGTGGCAATCTCAATCCCTTAATTTATACCTCCTTGTGAGAGAACATTAGACTGTAGATCCAGTATGTTTCTCTCGGACACAATTTAGTAAAATGTTCAGCTGCAGGAAGGGATCTGGGAATCTGCTCAATGACCCATACTCAAAGTCCCTTGGTGGATCCATGGTGAACCTCTGCAAATTGTCGCGGTCCTCACCTCCTTCAATTAAATGTCTATGCTCGCCAAACCTCTGGTTTAAAGGTCGAATGGTTCAGCCCACATAGATCAGGCCACAGGGGCATATGAGACCGTAAACCACAAAATCGGATGAGCAGTTGTAGAATTATTTTAGATAGTATGTTTTACCTTTTTGTGCAAAACCATGTTTTACGAATTTATATGTTTTGCACAGTGCCCTACAACATTGCTACATGCCCACCAGTGGTATAAGTACCGACATGGGTGGTGAGGTGATGGAAGATTTAAATTTGCTAGGAGCAAAAAAAAAAAAGTGAATATAGTATACTTTCCTATGTATTTACTAATGCCAGCAGCATAAGCATTAAACTAGTTCACTTTGATTGAAAGAGATTAGCTTTAAACTTTATTCTGAGTAGTGCGTTGGCATATAAAGGTGCAACACTGAAGAGAAAAATTAAGCAATGTTGCCACCAAAAACATGATGTTCATGTCTTGAAATTATAATAGCAGGGCCAGTGCTACCGCTAGGCCACCAGGGCCGCCAACAGGGGGGGACAGTTCATACACATGTAGGGGGCCTGGGTGTCCTAGCAACCAATCACTGCTTGCCCCTCCCCCAGGCCCTGGCATTCAGAGAAAGGGCAGGAAGTTCTTCCTGCAAATCTATCCAATCTCAATGCCCAGCCTTCCAGCTACCACCTGTCCTGGTTCAATGAGAAAGAACAGATCCTGATGTAAGCTGGGGTCATTACAATTCTCCCTCCTCCCCTTCCACAACCCCTACTATCTCTTAAACTGCTCCACTCTCCTTACCCCTCTCTTCTCTTCCCTTATAACTTTGGGGACCCTTTTGAAAGGGAATGGGCTCTAGGGACCATGATGTAAGGGGGTTTTAGAGACCATGATGTAAGGGGGCTTTAGGGATCTTTATGTAAGGTCGCTTTAAGGAACCTGATGTAAGGGGGCTCTGGGGACTCTGATGTAAGGATGGCTCTGGGGACCCTGATGTAGGAGGGGTGACATTGGGGATCCTAATGAGGCAATTTTGGGGTCCCTGATTTAAGAAGGGTTTTTTCGAAAGATTAGTGTATAGTCGACAAGGTAATTCAACATCCCAAATAGGTAGAAAAAAAGTCAACCCCCTAGTGGGAATTTAAAGGCCTACAAAATAGTGTCAATCCTTGGTAGAGTATGAATTAACAAAAGAATATTTAAAAAATCTCAAGTATAAATTGTATTAATTAAAAACAGGTTATGGCTGGTGCAGAATAAAGCCAACATAGTGCGAGTGACATAGATGTATACAGTTCTACACATTCCAAAAATATCACAATGAGGGCACCGTGGCAGAGCATACATGGGAAAAAACACCCAATGCGTTTCAGAAGTTCATTCTTTCCTCAGGGGTATGTACAATAGTAGAACAGACCACTTCTACAAATGAAGCAAAAGAATTATAAACATCATATCTCATCATACGGAAAATATTTCTTTTTGTTTGGAGAAATAGATGAACACTCACATGTTGTCAGAAAATAGAACTTTTACACATCAGCCAAAGAAATTAAAAGACAATCAGTGTTATCCATCTCATTGCCAGGGAAGAAGGTGGCCCAGTAATATATTATACCCCATGAGAAGGCAACAGGACCTGCTAAGGTTCACGCCAGAAGAAGGGGAACTCAAGTATCAACGATTTGGTCTAATAAGAAAAAGAACATGATACTACGACAAAAAAGTCTAGAATAATTTAAGAAGGGAGGACTCTGGGGACCCTGGTGTAAGGAGGAGCTATGGGGACCCTGATGTAGGGGGGGACTTTGGGATCCTAATGTAAGGGGAGACTTTGGTGACCCTAATGAAAGTGGAGTCTCTGATGTAAGGGCAAACTCTGGGGACCCTGATTTAAGAAGAGGGAACTCTGGGCACATGAATTTAAGGAAAGGGGACTCTTGGGATCCTGATATAAGAAGGGATGACTCTGGGGACACTGATGAAAGAAGGGGGGACTCTGAGGACCCTCATGTAAGTGGGAGAACTTTCGGGGGCCCAGGCCTAAAGCTGTAGATGGGGCCACAAAATTTCTGATGGCTGCCCTGTTCCCCACACACTGCGCTGACATTCGGCATACCTCGACAGGATTGGATGATGTTAGCTGGAGACTATGCTGTCTCCTGCCAACTTCAGCCAATCCGTGAAGAAGAGGTATCCAGCCAATGAGGTGCCACGCAAGCCATGCTACAGGCAATATCACTTACTACCAGCTCCCCAGTAAGTCTCCACATGGAGCTAACATTGGCAAGGAGGTGAGAAAGCATCCATGCACAGGCTGCATTTGCCTTTATTTATTTTATTTTTTTGGGGGGGGGGGTCCAAGTAGCTGGTCTTTCTTAGGGTGAAAAATAGTATAGCATGTACCTGCATCCCAAACTAATAATTTTCCTCTATAATAGAAGTGTAATAAACATCTTTCCCACTTGACTGAAGTATTACTCTTGTGCACAAATACTGCATAGAATAAGAGAAGGGTTATTTCTCTTTTCTTTTGTGTCAGTTGCCCTGACCACTTTATATCACTGAGAGTGCTGGTCACTCAAATGGTCCATCACCTGCACACCTGGAGGAGGATGTAAATGTTGGCGAAGAGCGACAGTTGAGGTAAGAGCCTCATTTCTATCACTCCCAAGATGGGAGGAATGTCCTAAGGGACAAATATTCACAGCTTTTATTAATATCCAACAGAAATCTAAGCAGTCCTAAGCAACAGGAGTTTGTGCAATGTGTATTTTAATTCCTTTGGCATTTCCTGAGTTTCCTTCTGACATAAGGGACACAAGGACTTTGCTCAGGTTTTCTCCAGGCAATATGCCAGAAGTTATGGCACACCTGAGTGCACACCCACATCTTTCCATTCAAGGAAAAGACATATCGATTTCTCTTGTCACGCTCATCAGTTGTTAGGATCTAAATACGTAATATAAAGGAGTTGCCCAATATTTACATGTGTAATCTTTTGAAGCTGTAAAAAGATTAGGTTGAAGCCTCAGCTTCCACACAAACACTTAAAAAATTGTTAATTTGATATGTATAATCTCTTCCCCATTGTTCTATTACGATAGATAAATAAAGAGAAATAATTAGCTTTATGCTTTAAATTCACTATATATATATATATATATATATATATATATATATATATTGGTAAATTAGCTACTGCCATATATATATAACATATAGGACACAAACAAATAATACATTCATCTTCCTTTGGAAGCAAGAGGTTGGAACCATCTTTATTCAGCTATCACCAAAGCTTGCTATGTGATTGCATTTCCAAAATATTGACCTATGGTTGCAGTTATTAATTTATTTATTTCAGGTACTCATATAGCACCGTCAATTTACGAAGCGCTTACATATATATTGTACATTCACTTCAGCCCCTACCCTCAAGGAGCTTACAACCTAAGGTTACAGGCAGTACACCTGTAAGGGGCCCGGAGGTCCCCAGGGCCCCGGATGGCATCCCCCCTTTTTTTTAGAGCATCCCCCTTCATCCCCCATCTGGGGCCACAGGGCCCCAGATGGAAACCCCCCCCCCTTTTTTTTTGAAAAAAAAATTATATATTTTTATTTTATTTTTTATTAAAGGCCCAATTTTTTTTAGAGGTTCCCAGGGCCCCGGAGGCCCCCATGGCCCAGGATGGCAACCCCCCCTTTTTCTTATTTATTTTTATAAAAAAAAAAAAGTAATATATTTTTATTTTATTTTTTATTAAAGGGACATTTTTTTTTTTTTAGGGGTCAGGAGGTCCCCAGGGGCCCGGAGATCCCCAGGACCCCGGATGACAACCCCCTTTTTTTAATAAAAATTTTTTTTTTTTATATATATTTTTTTATTTATTTTATTTTATATATATATATATATATATATATATATATATACACACACATATATATATAAAATATATTATTATTAAAGGGCCCAGGATGTATACTCCCCCTTTTTTTTATAAATGTCTATTTTTTTTAAATATTCGTTTTTTATTTATTTTTTATTAAAGGGCCCAGAGGTTTATTTATTTTTTTATTAAAGGGCCCAGAGGTCCCGGATGGCAACCCCCCTTTTTTTGTAATTTCTTTTTATAAAAAATAATAATAATTTGTATATATATATATATATATATATATATATATATATATATATATATATATATATAGAGCTCAGAGGTCCCCAGGGCCCCAGATGGCAACCCCCCCTCTTAAAAAAAATATATATATATTTTTTATTTCTTTTCATTAAAGGGCCCAGAGGTCCCCCTCCCGGATGGCAACCCCCCTTTTTTGCAATTTCTTTTTATAAAAAATAATAATAATTTGTATATATATATATATATATATATATATATAGAGCTCAGAGGTCCCCAGGGCCCCAGATGGCAACCCCCCTCTTAAAAAATATATATATATTTTTTTTATTTCTTTTCATTAAAGAGCACCAGAGGTCCCCCTTTTTTTATATTTTTCTTTATTTCTTCTTTTTAAATTCGTGGCAGCCACTCCCCCCTCCCCCGTTTCTCAATTTCAGGCGGCAGCACCCCCCCCCCCGTTCTCTGCTGCAGGGGGCCCATGCCTTAAGCTGTGTAAGGGGCCCCATAATTCCTGATGGCGGCCCTGTTCCTAATGCACATTCATACATATACTAGGGCCAATTTAGACACAATGCAATTAACCTACCAGCATGTCTTTAGAGTGTGGCAGGAAACCAGAGGACCCGGAGGAAACCCACGCAGGCCCAGGGAGAACATGCAAACTCCAAGGAGTTGGTGTCGTGGTTGGGATTTTAACCAGCAACCCTTTTTGCTGCTAGGTGAAGTGCTAACCATTAAGGGGTGACCTCTGGGAGAGCAAATATTGAAGACATACATTTTCTTGCCTGCTGCAGATTCAAATGATATTCTATTAGATACTGCTCACATGAAGGCCTTGAGTTAACCTCCCTGGCGGTAAACCCGAGCGTGACTCGGGGTTGGTTTTCAATGCTAAAATCGGTATCCCCGAGTCACGCTCGGGGTGGACGTGCAGCGGCGCGGCTTACCTTTCGCTGGATCCACAGGCAAATTACTCACCTTGTCCCTGGATCCAGCGATGCCACCCCGCTGTGTGAGCGAGCGGGACCTCCTCGCTCGATTCACAGTCCCCGTGTGCCGCCGATCTCCGTTCCCTGCGACGTTACGACGCACGGGGACGGAGAACGGCGCCAAATTCAAAAAAGTAAACAAACATTTTACATACAGTATACTGTAATCTTATAGATTACAGTACTGTATGTAAAAAATACACACCCCCCTTGTCCCTAGTGGTCTGCCCAGTGCCCTACATGTACTTTTATAAAAATAAAAAATGTAATTTCTGCCTAAAAACTGTAGATTGTCCAAAAGTGTCCCTTTATGTCAAAAATGGTTTTAGATCAGCTAGAAAACAGCGATAATAAATTATAATCACTTGCAGAAATGTGCGATAGCGATTTGTGGGGAAATTCGTCATAGAAAAAAAAAAATAATGACAGCGACAATTCTGCAACTGAGCAAATTTCAGTGATTTTGAGTTGATTACATTATTGAATAATTTTTATTATAATTATATTATTATTTGTTATAATTATTTATAATTATTTATTATATTATAATTTATAATTTTGTTTTAAAAAAAAATCATACCCGGGATGCCTACAAGACTCTTGCTTGGTCAGATTTAAGTGAGTTATTTCTAAAAATTACAGGCCTACAGTATAAAACACCAAATTTCCTTGCAAAATAATTGTACCGCTTTTGGTACGTAATTCCAGACAGAATCATACCGCCAGGGAGGTTAATGGAACGTAAGCACTGTGTTTTTCATGTAAAAGGAACCATTTTTTTTTTAAGTTATTGTTACTGTATTGTATGACTAGCTAGGAACAGCAACATACACTCTCAGATATGTGGGATAACATTATGGTGATATATATATATATATATATATATATATATATATATATATATATATATATGTATATATATACACAATTTTGATATCAATATTCAGTACATTATTATTGGCCCTTTAGTCATAATTAGTTGTTTGAAATACAGTGCCTTTATAAAGTATTCATACCCCTCGATATTTTCTAAATGTTCTCATGTTACAACCAAAAACAGGAATGTATATTAATGGGATTTTATATGATAGACCGACACAAAGTGGCACATAATTGTGAAGTAGAAGGAAAATGATAAATGGTTTTAATTTTTTTTTTTTACAAATAAATATCTGAAAAGTGTGGCGTGCATTTGTATTCAGCCTCCTGAGTTAATACTTTGTAGAACCATCTTTCACTGCAACTACATCTGCAAGTCTTTTTGGGTATGTCTCTACCAGCTTTGCACATCTAGAGAGTGACATTTTTGCCCATTCTTCTTTGCAAAATAGCTCAAGCTCTGTCAGATTGGATGGAGAGCGTCTGTGAACAGAATTTTTCAAGTCTTGACACAGATTCTCAATTGGATTTAGGTCTGTACTTTGACTGGACCATTCTAACACATGAATATGCTTTGATCCAAACAATACCATTTTAGCTTTGGCTGTATGTTTAAGGTCGTTGTCCTGCTGGAAGGGGAAGCCTCCACCCTAGTTTTTTGCAGACTCTAACAGGTTTTCTTCTAAGATTGCCCTGTATTTGGCTCCATCTATCTTCCCATCAACTCTAACCAGCATCCCCGTCCCTGCTGAAAAAAAACATCCCACAACATGATGCTGTCCCCACCATGTTTCACGATGGGGATGGTCTGTTCAGAGTGATGTGCAGTGTTAGTTTTCCGCCACACATAGCATTTTGCTTTTAGGCCAAAATAGTAAAATTTTGGTCTCATCTGACCAGAGTACTTTCTTCCACATGTTTTCTGTGCCCCCCCACATGGCTTCTCGCTAACTGCAAACAGGACTTCTTATGGCTTTCTTCTTGCCACTCTTCCATAAAGTCCAGATTTGTGGAGTGCAGACTAATAGTTGTCCTGTGGACAGATTCTCCCACCTAAACTGTGGATCTCTGCTGCTCCTCCAGAGTTACCATGGGCCTCTTGGCTGCTTCTCTGATAATGCTCTCCTTGTCTGGCCTGTCAGTTTAGGTGGACGACCATGTCGTGGTAGGTTTGCAGTTGTGCCATATACTTTCTATTTTTGAATGATGGATTGAACAGTGCTCGATGAGCTGTTTAAAGCTTAGGATATTTTTTTATAACCTGACCCTGCTTTAAACTTTACCACAACTTTATCCCTGACCTGTCTGGTGTGTTCCTTGGTCTTCATGATGCTGTTTGTTTACTAAGGTTCTCTAACAAGGGGGCGTGGTCTAATGCAGCATGTGAGAGGACGTCTTTCTTTGCAGCTCAGAGATCCCCTCTGTACAATCCTGTGTAACTCTTCATACCTGCTTCTCCAAAGCAGCTGATTTCTCTCCTGGCTCCTTGAAGTGGGATACAGAGCATTTACTGAGCATTTAGGTTGATGGGAAGACTGGGGACAGCCCCTGGCCAAGATAAGTATCTCCATGCGCTCCGGTCAAGATGGCCACCACTCCACGGCTCCTCATTCCTCCCTGGAATCCTCGCCAGAATTATTTGGGAAAGTGCTGGAGCCCTCTCCACCACCATCCCCAGGGGAATCTGCTCCCCCGGGGCTGCTATTCCAGACCTCTTCGAGCAAGGATGGACTGGAAGATGACCCAGAGCCTGAGCCTACCCTGTTGGATGTCCTTAAAATCATTAAGGTAAATCATTCTGATTTTATGGGGAAGGCGGAGGAGCTTAAACTGGACATAACTATAATGTGCCAGGATAAGCATAAGATGCTGGACCGGGTCTCTGCCACTGAGCAGCACATCAGTTATCTGGAGGAAACTGTTAACCCTGTCCTTCCTGCTGTTAAAACCTATGGTACTAAATCAAATCCCTGGAAGATAAGGTTGACGACTTAGAAAATTGTCTGCGCAGAAATAACCTCTGATTGGTTGGCCTGCTTAAGCAGGTGGAGGGTTCTGATCCGGTGTCCTTCCTTGAGAGTTTGTTCACCCAGGACTGCCTGTCTCCCTACTTTGTGATTGAACGGCCCACAAAGTCCCACTCCCTGTGACCAACACTTTCCGTACCATGGTGATTCGTGATTACCCCACTACCGGGACAGGGATTCCATCCTACGTTCTGCCCACTTGAAATGGTGCCTTGAGATAAACAACGCAGCGGTGTCCCTCTTGCCGGATTACTCCCTGCTGTCCATACCCTGGGGGCTAAGTACCAACATGTAAGCAGTAATTGAGTGAGAAAGCCATCCAATACTCTATGTTTCCTGCCACCCTCAGAGTTGTCTATTAAAGCCAGGCTTATTTCTTTCAAACCCCTGTTAATGTTCTCTCCTGGTTTGAATCCCTGCCTGGTTGTTCATCTGAACGCACTCTTGAGACCTGATCTGGGCACTTTCTCTGCTAGACTGTTCTACATTTTCAATCTCAGATCAAGGAAACACTCTAATGGGGCAGGTAAATGCAGTCTTGCCCTGACAAGAGGAATATGATCTCCTCAAGCGAGTTTGTTCTACCACTTTGGCTGTATTGTCCATATTCCCTGCATTTGTGGGTAATGCACAGATATCACTCCACCCATTCTAATTATACCTGGGGAGTGTCAGTTTTAATACGTAAGGGTCTCCCCTTTGCATGTGATAGGGTTATTTCTGATCCTAAAAGGAGATACGTTTTTCTTCTATGTACTGTGTATGTTATGTTCCTCCCCGGTCACGGCTGCAATCTTTATGTAATTAAATGTTCATTTGTCAAACATACCAAACATATGTTACTTAACCTAGATCTGGACCAATTGAATCCTCTTCAATTGTGTGCCTCCTTTGGGTATGTAGATCTATGGCAACAGAAATACCCCACGGATAGAGTCAGTCATATCATGCTCTTTCCAGGCTGGACTATGATCTTGGTAAGCCAGACTTAGTTCCATGTATTCATGCATATTTATATTTAGCTCAAACTATATCTGTCCATTCTGCCCTTCGTGTAGATTTGATATTGGGGCATAGACCTTCTTTTCGGTTGTGGAGATTCAGTCCCCTCTGGATATCCACTTCTGGTTTTCAGGAACCCATTCGTCAGGATATGTCTCAATACTGGGAGGTGAATGCCCGTTCCTCCCCTACAGGCCCCACATGGGATGCCTTCAAGACAACTATACGGGGCTCATATATCTCTAACATTGCTAAACATCGGAAAACTAACCCTTTGGGCCTAAGAGACCTCCTTGGAAGCAGCTAGGGCCCATTATACTGCACAACCCACTCTGGACTCCAATGGTGTCATGGTTGGGGAGCACAAAGCTCTTTAACTCTATATGGTAGATATAACCCAGAAACAACAGCTTTATTTATCGTTTATTTAGGTTGCATGAACATAGTTGATCATTAACCAGACATTTAGGTCCTTTTATGAAAACCTCTACTCGGACCCAGGGCCCCCAGCTTAAATTGAGTTTGAGGGGTTTTTGGAATCTGTTTACTTCCCAGAACTGGAGGTTTTAGATAAACTCCTGATTATCGAGGAAATTACGGGAGCTATACACTCCCTTCCATCAAATAAGACTCCCGGGTTAGATGGCTTACCTGCAGAATGGTCCAAGACCTTTGTGGAAAACTTAGCACAGAGACATACATTGTTTGAAGTGACATTTAAAGAGTGTGAGCTTCCCGCTTCTATGTGCGAGGCACTGATCGTAGTATTGCCCAAACCTGAGAAAGACAAATTGAAATGTGGGTCTTATCGTCCCATCTCACTGTTAAATAGTGACGTGAAAGTGCTGTTGAAATGTCTAGCTATAAGACTGAAAAAGGTAATTTTTCTCCTTGTACACCCAGATCAAACAGGGTTCATGCCTGGGAAGAGTACTTATGACAATATTCGTTGTCTTTATTTGCATACTTACAAAGAGGCCATTGACTAGAAAAGAAAGCCTTCAGTACATCAACTGGGTCTGGCTGCTCTTTACTAACCCTAGGGCTAGGGTATGTACCAATAAAGATACTTCAGATGTATTCTCTTTACAAAGGGGCACTAGATGGGGCTGCCGCTTCTGTTTGCGCTGGAAATTGAGCCTCTTGCTCTAGCAGTGTGGCAGACGGCGATGGGCATCTGCTATGGCGAATCATCTGAAAAGATCTCTCTTTATGTGGATGATGCATTAATCTATCTAGATGGTTCGGAGCAGTCCTTTGTGTATCTGATGTGGGTTGTGGATGAGTTTGGGAAAGTCTCCGGGCTACGTGTTGGATGGGAAAAATCTGTGATTTTTCCAATTGGCCCCAAACTCAATTATGATATCTACTTCGGTCCAAACGTGAAATTTAGCCAACTTTTAAGTATTAACCTCTTGAACGACCGAGTCATAGCCGAAAGATGGCTACAGCGCGGTCGAGTGATTCTGGGAGGACGTCTATGAACGTCCTCCCAGAATCTTGCTCCCGCGCGCCGGATCGCTGTAAATTGCCACTGATAGCGGCCGTTTACCACGTGATCGCTCCGTCCAATGACGGAGCGAACACTTGTAAACAAACCGGTGTGAGAGGAGAGGGGAGAGAGCGGAGGTAGCAGCAGTGCTGTGGGCTGGATCTGTGACAATACTCCGCAATACCCTGCAATACCCCGCAATACGTCCCCCCCCCTCCCGCCACCCTCCTGTGCTTCTACCGACTCACCACTACGATCAAAGCCAGGATCATTTCTTTTTTTTTATTATTTCAGGCTTCCCAGCCTAGAGGTGAGATGTGGGGTCTTATTGACCCCATATCTCACTGTAAAGAGGACCTGTCATGCTATATTCCTATTACAAGGGATGTTTACATTTCTTATAATAGGAATAAAAGTGATTAAAAAATTTATTTTTGGGGAAAAAAGTGTCAATATAAAATAAATAAAGTAAAATTAACAATAAAATGTTTTATTTTTTTTAAAGCGCCCCTGTAAGTCCTGCCCACATATGAAAACGGTGTTCAAGCTACATATGTGAGGTATCGCTGCGAACGTTAGAGCGAGAACAATAATTTTGGCCCTAGACCTCCTCCGTAACTCAAAACATGTAACCAGTAAAAATATTTAAAGCGTCGCCTATGGGGATTTTTAAGTAGCAAAGTTTGGCGCCATTCCATGAGCGTGTGCAATTTTGAAGGGTGACATGTTAGGTATCTATTTACTTGGCGTATCTTCATCTTTCATATTATGCAAAAACTTTGGGCTATCTTTACTGTTTTGTGTTTTTTTTAGCACAAAACTTTTTTTTTAAAAACGTGTTCGAAAAATTGCTGCGCAAATACCGAGCGGGATAAAAAGTTTTAATGACCGCCATTTTATTCTCTAAGGACTTTGCTAAAAAAGCATATATAATGTTTTGGGGTTCTATGTAATTTTCTAGCAAATAGATTATGATTTTTACATGTAAGAGAGAAATGTCAGAATTGGCCTGGGTGCTCCAGAACGCCTGATGGTGCTCCCTGCGTGTTGGGCCTCTCTATGTGGCCACGCTGTGTAAAGGTCTCACACATGTGGTATCGCCATACTCAAGAGGAATAGAAGAATGTGTTTTGGGGTGTAATTTGTGGTATGCATATGCTGTGTGTGAGAAATAACCTGCTAATATGACAGAAACGAGAATTTTATTTTATTTTTACAGAATTTTCAGTCTTTTTTCTTTTATAGCGCAAAAAATAAAGAACCCAGAGGTGATCAAATACCACCAAAAGAAAGCTCTATTTGTGTGAAAAAAGGACAACAATTTCATATGGGTACAATGTTGTATGACTGAGTAATTGTCATTCAAATTGTGAGCGCACCGAAAGCTGAAAATTGATCTGGTTAGGAAGGGGGTTTAAGTGCCCAGTGGTCAAGTGGTTAAGGGATCCACATTAATGCTGATCTATCCACTTTTGAGTCTCTTAATATAACATAAATTGTATCACACATGGGAACTAGGCTATGTACCTGGACTTTCTTGCCTCTAAATTTGATTGACCATGTAAATATTTTTAAAATTATATATCTACCAAAATGTCTATATGTTTTTTGGGCATCCCCAGTTTTCTTGCCTAAGAAACTTTTTTAAAAACTAGACTCTATTCTGATCTCCTTCCTCTGGCGGGGGGGCACACCCACATATTGCAAAAACTCTCTCCAAGCCTCAATATATAATGGCGGGTTGGCCTGTCCAAATCTTTGGAACTATTTTTTGGTGTCACAACTTACTTTTGTTTATGACTGGTTCCAGGAGCCCTCCTCGAACTTCTCTACCAATTTTATTTCTACATTTTATGGTTCACAAACCTCTGTTGTGGACGCATTACACAGGTCTATGATGGATATTAGCTGGCTGGCTTGGCAAGAGGGAATAAACTGTTAACACAACCAGTGGGGTGTCTCCTAATGCCCCACTGTGGCACAATACCAACTTCTCAAAGCTCTTGGGTTACCCAGACCCTTTGTGGTGGACTGGACTTGGGGTCACCCATGCCTCTCACATTTTTGTTAATAGCATTTTTGTTTCCTATGAGGATTTAAAGGCTCGGAGCAGAGTGAGCAACAAATTATTTTTCAAATATTTATTGTTACGTGTTGGAAAGCAACATGGTTTAAGATCATAGTTCTGGAATTTACATTTAAAGCTTTGTAGCATATTAGAATCTGCATAGCAAAAGGGCTTGTCTCCAGCCCACCTGGTGTGATACAAGCTTCAAAGAGAGGAGAAGGAATACCTTGGCAATATCTGATTGGACAGTAGGCAAGTGGGGGTGGTTATTGTTGAGGGAAATGAATGTTGAAAGCACATACCGAAGAGTAGAAGTCCTCTTGTCCCCTTTTTGTTCCTGGCCTGCTCATGTGAGCCTTTCACCATCCAGAACCCAGCTGAGGAAACCATGTGTAATAAGTATCTTTGATGTTCTTTTGTATATATACTCTGCTGTTTAATGTGTGATGTTAAAATATTCCTATTTTCTTGGGAAATAAATGAAAGATATTGTTTTTACTAGCAGCAGTGTGTGTGTTTTCATAACTAACTTTAAATTATTGTGCTTATAATCTTAATAGACTAGCTAATTATAGGCGTAGACAAATGAATCCATTTATGCAATAGATAGAGGGAATCCGTAAACACCTTTTGGGATAACAATTCTATAGGTTATTTAGTTGATATTTATTAACTTTTTATATTGCAGCATTTAACTTTATTAAGTCATGCCATTCGGGCACAGTTTGGAGGTTTGACACAGGAGCTTTTAGAATCCCCACTAGAGGTGCTATTCTCATATCCTGATATCAGTAAATTGGTTATGACTGTTTACACACGTTTTCAGTCGGCTGGATGCAACCCATTTCAACTTGCTCAGCAGAAGTCGGAGGTGTTGATTCCTGATCTGTTCTGAGGAGGGATGGGAGGAGACCTCAGAGGCCTGTTTTCAGGACCTCATTGGTTCAAATGATCAATTTACACAGTTTAGGTTTATACACCAGCTGCACATTACTCCTGCTAAGTTAGCCCATATGGGTTTTGTCTTTGTCCTGTTCCCGTTGTGGTTCAAAGGAATCAGATAATTTGTATATGTTTTGGTCCTGCCCTGCTTTGTCAACGTATTGGAAAGCCATATTTTCCTTCTTTGATAACACTTTACCTGTACTTCATACTCCAGAGGTTGGACTGCTCGCAGTGCTGAATGACTTTATACATTGTACTCATGCTCGAACACTTGTATGTGTATTGCTATTCTATACAAGGAAATTGTTTCTGCTACGATGGAAAAATCTCTCTGCTCTGGATATGCAAACCTTTTACCACATGGTTAATAACGTTTTACCTATTGTGAAGTAAATAAATAACAGAAGGGCTTGCCCAAAAAGGTTCTTGCCCAAAAAGGTATATCAAGCGCTGGCTTGATATAGCGGACTCCTTTTGGACAGATACTCCGCTGTCTCAACAGTCCTAGAAGGCTGACACAACCCCATAACACTATGTATGTAGTTTGCTATATGTTAAGTTGTGGACATCTTGGTTCTACTGTCTAAAGGTGTGGGAGGAGGTGAGGTGGGTATGAGTGGAGTATAAGTGTTTGTGTGTTAGTGTAATATTTTGGGCCCTATGTAGCCCACCTGAAGCAACTTTGAGATGTTATTTTATGGTATTTCCCTCCATTAGGAAATGTATGGGACGTGTTGCTGTTTCACTATTATTTTGGCCAAACATTGGCCGTCTGCTATATACATACAATGTGTATTCAATGTTACTTTGAGATGTGCCTTTTAAAATTGTTTTCCAATAAATAGATACTTTAAAAAAATAGGGCTGTGGAAATTAAAGATTAATTCTTGATTAATCGTTAATTTTTGTTGATCAATCAAATGATCTGTGATCCGAACGGGTCACCATATGTGGATCGTCACATCACATGATCCGCGGAGCTCCGCTGCTGCCTCGGCCATAGAAAAAGACCGCTGCTTCGGCCTAGCTCCTGGAACGGCGCCCATCTTGGTCCGCCCTTGGTCCACTAGGTGAGCCTAGAGCGGCGTGCTGATGTCATCACCCGGCCTCAACTACTCGTGTTCGGCCGGCTTCTCTGGTAAGACTAAGCAAGCACTAATCTTCCTATACAGTGGGGAAGATGTGGACCATATTACAGTGGGGAAATGTCTGTTGATATTACAGTGGGGGGATGTCTGTGGATTACAGTGGGGGAGATGTCTGTGGATATTACAGTGGGGAGATGTCTGTGGATATAACAGTGGGGGAGATGTCTGTGGATATAACAGTGGGGGAGATGTCTGTGGATATTACAGTGGGGAGATGTCTGTGGATATTACAGTGGGTGAGATGTCTGTGGATATTACACTGGGGGATATGTCTGTGGATATTACAGTGGGGGAGATGTCTGTGGATATTGCAGTGGGGGAGATGTCTTTGGATATTACAGTGGGGAGATGTCTGTGGATATTACAGTGGGGAGATGTCTGTGGATATTACAGTGGGGACTATATATGGTGGTGATCTGAAAAATGTATGTACGTTATAATTAATTGAAATTAGTCGATTAATCAATTTAAAAAAAATTGAATAATCGAACACAAACATTTTAATTGGTAACAGCCCTAAAAAAAAGGTTCTCTAACAAACTTCTGAGGGCTTCACAGAACAGCTGTATTTATACTGAGATTAACCACTTAAGGACCACTCACTGCATTTATACTGTTGCAGGGCGGCCCTATTGGCCCTATTGCACAGCAGTGATGTCTGCCAGCTACAGTATATAGTGCCTTGAAAAAGTATTCATACCCCTTGAGATTTTCCACATTTTGTCATGTAACAACCAAAAACGTAAATGGATTTTATGTGATAGACCAACACAACATGACAGATAATTGTGAAGTTGAAGGAAGGAAGAAAGTAGAAGGAAAATGATAAATGGTCTTCCAAATTTTTTACAAATAAATATCTGAAAAGTGTGGCATGCATTTTTATTCAGCCCCCTTTACTCTGATACAAGGAGAGCATTAATTGGAGAAGCAGCCAAGAGGTCCATGGTAACTCTGGAGGAGCTACAGAGATCCGCTCAGGTGGGAGAATCTGTCCACTCTAGATCTGCAAAGCTGCTAGAGAAATACCTAAAAAGACTTGCAGCTGTAGTTGCCGTGAAAGGTGGTTCTACAAAGTATTAAGGGGGGCTTAATACAAATGCACGCCACACTTCTCACATATTTATTTGTAAAAAAATGTAATAAAAATTCATGCTGTTTTTTTTTTTTCATTTAGTGTGGAGTTCCCCTTCAAGATCATCAGAGCACATGACAAAGTTGAATCAGTTAATACTGCGATCTGACATTGATCCGACTTCAGTGATATTCAATGGGCTGTATTAGGATCAAAGTCGGACCAAAGTAGTGCAGGAACTACTTTGAAGTCGCCACGACTTGAAGTCGTACTAATATGAATGGTAGTCATTGGAAATCTTTCATTCTGCCCGTGTGTATGTTGGTCTGTCGAACTTCTGTCGGACAAGCATGCTGGAGAACCATCAGTCGACTGACCCCCGATCAGCGCTCTTAGTCAATTGCAGAAAGCGCTGATCGGAGTGTTCTGGCGAGGTGGCTGTCCCTCTGTCAAAACACAACAGCTCAGCGGGGGAGATTGCTGGACTAACCTGGCATGGTTAGTCCAGTGGCTCCCAACTGGAGCTGTCAGGTTTTTTTTCCGTGCAACCCGCTGCATTCCATGAAAAAATACTGTAGTGTGTACCCGATTTTAATGATGACAAAACACAGTCTAGGCTTCACACAAAGAGAAACTAGTAGGATTTCACAATTACGAAATTTCCAGAGCAAAACTACCCAAACAATAAGCTGCAATTTTATTTTTAATGTTATACTATAATATGAAGGAGAGCAATTTTAGCCAAATCACAGGCTAGCTTTATAAAAAGCAGAGAATTTTTTTTTATAAATCCCTCTGCCAGATGTCTCGCTGCCACAACTATACATTTCAAGCCAGTATGCTTGACTTTGAGAATACCACATACTGTACCTTTTTTTACGTTTGCATCCTTGTCAATCTTGGTACAACCTTCCACAGACAAGCAAGAAAAACCTGTTTGGCAATGAGGTGACATGAGTTGAAACTGGCAGAGAGGTGTGGCAGCTATTAGCGTAGGATGGATTTGTGTGCTGTGCAAATGAGGCGAGGTAGGCACTGACAGATACAATGATATAAATCAGAGACAAAAGACATGATATCTCACTCTGATGCAAAGGTTTAAATTACAAAATACTTTTATTTAATGCCACAAATATAAACATCACCTTATACCTTCCATAGGACAAATGTGCAAATATTTGAGCATTGATTTCTAGTGAAAAATATATTTCTGTAAGTGTATATAATATACATGAAAGTACAAATGACAGTTTAAGGAACAAACTTTAACTAAGGAACTAACTCCGTTACCCATTGCATATCTTATCTCTCCATTATCAGATCATGGGAAATTTTCACAGCATAAAGTATAAGCAAACAAGCTGATCATGAGAGTATCCCCTTTCTTCATCTAGGAGTCACCATACACAAAGACATCAAGCTCTTCTATTGCAGCTATATATTGCTTTTTTAAGCTTGTAGCCTTCAAGCCGCTGTTATTATTTTTTTTTGCAAAACAGCAACATGACTAAAGTGTAGCTAAATGTTCTACTTGATAATACAAGATAATAGTTAATCTATAGCACCATTTCACATTTAAAGCTCGAGATTATAAACTGATATAATGCGATTATTAATTAAAGGACACATTCTGACTTCTCTAATAAGTGAAGAAGTAATGAAAAAAAAAAAACAATGTTACAAATGGCAACCAATCATAAATGATCTTTATCTAATCTGACTTTATGTAAAAGTCTTTTGATTGGTTGTAATGAAACTGCACTTCATACATCATTACTGCTCATTGTAATCAATATTTGATCAATAGTGAAATATCCAGCAGCTTTGCTTTGTAAAAGGTAATTAAATTAGAAATAAAAAGATAATATACAAGCAGTACTTATTTCCAGATTCAACAGTGCTTTTTCATAAAAAAAAGTGAAGGTTCTCTTGATGGAAGCTAATCTGGCTGATGTCTGATATATTCTTATTTTCTTTAGGCCCAGCTTGTAGACTTCACTTAGGCTCCATGCACACTAGCGTTTTTCTTAAAGCTTAAAGTTTTTCATAAAGCTCAAAAAATCCTAGAGAAAAAACACTGATAATAGCATTTTTGTGCCAGCTTCTAGTAGCGTTTTAGTAGATTTTAGAAGCTTTTAGGAGCATTAGCATTTTATTGGCGCTTTTACAATACATTAAGAAAAAAGTAAAAAAGTAAAAAAAAAGCTGTTAGGAGCATTTTAGAAGTGTCTAGTTGCTCCAAAAAACTCTACCAAAACATTTTTTATTTCTGCTCCTGGACGCTGAAGCTCAAAAAACGCTGATAGCTTAACCAGTAGCCTACCGTCCGCCATCATATGGCGGCGGGACGATGAGGCTCTCGTTCTGGCCAGACGTCATATGATGTCTTCGCCCTCCCGAGCCACTAGGGGGCACTATGCGCGTGCCCGGTGGCCACGATGGCCAACGGACACCCGCGATTGCCCAGTAACTGAGCAGGACCGTGGATCTGTGTGTGTAAACACACAGATCGACGTCCTGTCGGTCACCTCCCCAGTCAGTCCCCTCCCCCCACAATCACTCCCTAGGGAACACATTTAACCCCTTGATCTCCCCCTAGATATGATTAAGCACTAATTTATAGTGCGAAACGCGTCAGCTGTTTCACTCCGTGTTGTGTGCTGTGACTTGTAGTGCATTTTTCCTTTTTTAAATAAAGACAACCATCAAGGTTTTTTGGAGTGCGGCTGTCCATTTTTTTTTTTCCATTTGTTGCCTTGTGCATTGCCAGCACCCTTGATCTTCTGAGACCATACTGATCATCCTAACACAATCCACCTGGAGCAGTAACTTTCTTTCTTTGATCGCCCCCTAGTGTTAACCCCTTCCCTGCCAGTCATATTTATACAGTAATCAATGCATTTTTATAGCATAGATCATTGTATAAAAGTGAATGATCCCAAAAATGTGTCATAAGTGTCCGATGTGTCCGCCGCAATATCACAATCATGATAAAAATCGCAGCTCGACGCCATTACTAGTAAAAAATAATAATAATAATTAAAATGCTATAAATCTATCCCCTATTTTGTAGCCGCTATAACTTTTGTGCAAACCAAACAATATACGCTTATTGTGATTTTTTTACCAGAAATATGTAAAAGAATACATATTGGCCAAAACTCAGGAATTTTTTTTTTATATATATATTTTTGAGCATATTTATTATAGCAAAAAGTACAAAATATTGTTGTTTTTTTCAAAATTGTTGCTTTTCTTTTGTTTATAGCGCAAAAAAATAAAAACCACAGAGGTGATCAAGTACCACCAAAAGAAAGCTCTATTCGTGGGGAAAAAAATATAAAAATTTAATTTGGGTACAGTGTTGCATGACCGTGCAATTGTCATTCAAAGTGTGACAGCGCTGAAAGCTGAAAAATGGCTTGGGCAGGAAGGGGGTGAAAGTGCCCTGTATTAAGATGGTTAATGTAGTGTGCATGGACACAGAATAACACTAATTAGCTTCTAGGAACTTAAAAAATGCTAGTGTGCATGAAGCCTAAAAGACCAAAGTAGACTTTAGTAAAGGATATACTAAATAAGTAGTTTATCTTAGTGATTCTATGTGTGCTTCAGGCATCAAAAGGATGGGGAGTTTTCGTTTTTTAATTCTTCTGCACAATTGGTTGTTGGAAGGTTCACTGAAAAGATCCCTTTGTAAATCACATCTATACATACAGAGATCCAGATAATTCCTAATCCGTTGATTTATAGCGCATTATTTTTCTCACGCATTCATAGACACATACAATATACATTGACTTAAACTCTTGACCATGGATCTTGACATCAAAGTGGACCAGGTCTAACACTGCAAAAAATACTTTTAATAGTAAATACCTTTGGTATTCGAATGCCAAGAGATTAGTACTACCTAGTAACAGTAACCTGTGTTGAAGGAAGCTAAGAGACGAGCTCCTGCTTTGGCCTTTAACTATCTCAATTACTGGAGCCATCTACCTTGCTGACCCTCTGGTTACAATACTTTCTTATTCAAAAATCTTGAAACCCAGGAAAATAAGTCAGTGTTTAAACACTTTTTCCAGGTCATTGACTGTGTGTTATAGACAGAAAGATAACAGGATAGCCAGGTAATCAACATTTTAAAAAGGACAGGTCAGCAATTGAATTATCTGTGTTTCTTCATGGTAGGTTTACTTTAAAGTTCAGCCAATATATTAAAATACAAATGAATGAAACTACGTGTTTAATACAAAATTATTAAATGTATTTTAAATTTAAAATGTATAAATATCTGATTTTGACTTGATTTCAGCCTCTTGTAATCCCCTGTATAGCATTCTGAGGCCCCGTACACACGACCGAGTTTCTCGGCAGAATTCAGCCAGAAACTCGATGGGAGACGTATTCTGCCGAGAAAACCGGTCGCGTGTACACTTTTCGCCGAGGAAACCGATGAGGATCTCGTCGGGCCAAAAAGAGAACATGTTCTCTATTTCCTCGTTAGTCAATGGGAAAAGTTGGCTCGCCGAGATCCTCGGCGGCTTTACAAGGAACTCGACGAGCAAAACGATGTGTTTTGCCCGTCGAGTTTCTCGGACGTGTGTACGGGGCCTGAGAAAGTGAATGGCAGCACTCTGAGCCAATTGGGAGTGCTGGACACAAATCAACTGACTTAGAACATGTTTACAGGAGGAGAGAGATTACCTCAAAAGTTTTTTTCTACTCCATCATTGTCCAATCAATTGTTAGGGGTGGGAAGGTGACCCAAATGTGTTGCTGAACTGCAGCAGAGAAATGTCAGGCCACCAGGCTGGCTGTGCTGTCTATGTTTTGTATATCACAGGAGTATATGGACAGTAATACAAATACTTTGCCAGATAAGATCAATCTGATATATGTTTTTCAACTGTGTATTTTGTTGTTTGCCTGGAGTTTGGCTTTAAGCCATGTGTTGCTGTAATGCAGGGGTCCTCAAACTACGGCCCTCCAGTTGTTCAAGAACTACAATTCCCATCATGCCTAGTCATGTCAGTGAATGTCAGAGTCTTGCAATGCCTTGTGGGATGTGTAGTTCCACAACATCTGGAGGGCCGTAGTTTGAAGATCCCTGCTGTAATGGATAGATTTTGGGCTCTGGATGTTGAAAAATAATAGATTGGCTATAAAACTAGTATTGCAGTAATGCAGTATTGTAATAATAAATATATAGCCAATTATCTTCGTATATGCATGTCAACAAAAGGTAAAAACAAACAAAGTAAACACCATAGTCCATAATGCCTTTTAGACTTGCCATTATGTTATTACACTGACTATACACAATTAAGTACCAAATAACATTAAAGACTCCTTGGTTTAAAGGGGTTGTAAAGGTAAAAAAAAAAAAATCAGTCGCGCCTACACACCATCGGTTAAAAAAACGATCATGTCAGAACGCGGTGACGTAAAACACAACAACGTGCTGAAAAAAACGAAGTTCAATGCTTCCAAGCATGCGTCGGCTTGATTTTGAGCATGCGCGGGTTTTTAACCAATGCTTTTGCATACTAACGATCGGTTTTGACCTATCGGTTAGGCGTCCATCGGTTAAATTTTAAAGCAAGTTCTCATTTTTTTGACTGAAGTTTAAAGAACCTATGGGGCCTACACACGATCGGTTTGGACTGATATAAACGGTCCTTCAATCCGTTCTCCTCTGGCGATCCTATCGTGTGTATGCGGCCATAGTGGGTGTTCTGAATCTCCTGTAGTCACACCAGGCAGAAAGCCTCGCATTACTGTGTGGAGTTACAGACAGAAGTACAGGATTTCTCAGAAGAAATAAGGACATTTAAAAGCAAAATCGAAGAATGAGGTAAGTGAAGGAGGACTGCACTAAGGTAAAGGAAGTTATTGTGCCTTTACAACCCCTTTAAAGTAAGGTATTTCTTAAAACATTCTTTTAAATTAATAAAAGTTGTTTTGTGTCCTCAAACTTAAATAATTAAAGCAGGGTTTATTAGTACTTATAATTTGGAACTTAGAATACATGGCCCATTAAAAATGTCCTTTACATATCTGGATCGTCAATATTGTGCAGTATTGCACAGGTAACATATATGTGTGTGTGAATAGTATACCTGATAATCATCCTTGGGTCTGGAGCTTCAGAAAATCCCATTTGTAGGACATTTTACGGGGGAATTGTCAAAATGTAGTTGTAGGTTCGGATTATGGCAAAATCAGAACACATTTAATTTTCAGATGTTTGTAGCATTTCAAATCTAATTCCAATATTGGTTATACAACATTTTTAGAAAAAAAAAAAAATATTCTTTCAAGCATATTTATAAAATATAGTACCTGGTAACAGTTGGAAATGTATGATGGCAAGTTCACAGTCTATACCTAAATACAGGTTATTCTGCCTTACTCTTGGCTGAAGTTTTCATATAAGCGTTATAAAAGAAGCTGCAGAAAAGCACCAGATAGCTTGAGTACATCACAGTCGACCAGAATATGTTCTCCGGTGTGCTTGAACATGTCCCGTCCTGCATCCACCGATACACCAAGACATTGACAAAGGTGCCCATTACCATTTGCAGGATCTGGGTCATTGTGATGAACATGGCACATAATCGTGGCACGTGGATCCCTGCTGCTCTCAGTGTGTAATAAGAGTACATGAAAGCATGAACAGTATAATTCATTGTCATGAACCATCCTCCTCCAGCCACGGTGTCCTTATATGTGTACCAGGTGTAGAGCAGTACAGTAATGTGATGATACCAGTGTAGGAAGATCAGCTTTTGTTTGCGAAGAACAATGAACAACGTGTCTCCTGTAGAGCAACAGAAAAAGAGTTAGTGCAGTCTCTCTATACAGTATATTAGCATTGGTGCCTGTCTCTGTCTAGTAGTGTGAACATTTTGCTTATTCAGTAGTAAACCCAAATCTGTCAGACAGGTCAGTATGAAAAGTATATTCTCCCTGGTCAGCATAACCGTCATACCTTACTGCAATTTCCTGCAATTTTTTTTGGTACTTTAATATGTACACCACTGTAAAAGGTATAATTAGGATGCTATATAAATGAATGATAAAAGTAATTGCTCTTGTTTCATTTGCTAAGGATATATATTTATTTATTTATTTTATATATTTACAGTAGTGGTTTAATGCTATTTAAATCCTAACACAAAGTCTTCTGGCCCGTACACACAATCAGAAAATTGTACAAAAAATACAGATTTGAAAGATATTGTATAGTAATCTGATCGTGAGTACACAACTTTCGAGAGCCATCCGATATTATCCGATAGGACAAGCATGAAAATTTTTACCAGATCGTACGATTTTTATTTAACCACTATCCCCTTCCTGCCCAGGCCAATTTTTAGATTTCAGGGCTGGCGCACTTTGAATTACAATTGCGCGGTCAAGCAACACTGTACCCAAAATACTTTTTTATTTAAAAAAACGCACAAATAGAGCTTTCTTTTGGTGGTATTTAATCACCACTGGGTATTTTATTTTTTGCTAAAAATGAATAAAGACTGAACATTTTGAAAAAAAGAAACTGATAGTTTGTTATAAAATTTTATAAGCGGGTAATTTTTTCCTTCACTGATGTGCGCTGATGAGGCTGCACTGATGGGCATTGATGGCCACTAATAGCCTGCACAGATAAGCACTGATTAGGCGGCACTGGTGGGCACTGATGAGGCGACACTGATGGGCATTTAAAGGCACTGATAGGCTGCACTGATGAGGTGGCACTGGTGGGCACTGATGAGACTACACTGATATGCCGCACTGATAGGCGGCACTGCTGGGCACAAATAGGTGGCACTGATGGGCACTGGTAGGCGGCACTCATAGGTGGGATTACCATGAAAAAAAAAGCAGACGATCATTCATTCGATAATCTCATTGTGTGTACCAGGCATAAGGTATGACAAGCACAGATGTTATACAGCATTTCAGAAGACAAGTATTTGTGAAACCAAACGCTCTTAGTACTGAACAAAAGAGGACACAAAAAAGATTACATAATCGAACATAGATCTCGGGCCAGATTCACAAAAGAATTACGCCGGCGTATCTGTTGATACGCTGCGTAATTTTAAATTTCCCGCATCGTATCTTTGTTTTGTATCTACAAAACAAGATACGACTGCATCTGGGATCGATCCGACAGGCGTACGTCTTAGTACGCCGTCGGATCGTAGATGCATTTTTTCCGCCGGCCGCTAGGTGGCGTTTCCGTCGAATTCCGCGTTGAGTATGCAAATTAGCTAGTTACGGCGATCCACGAACGTACGTCTGGCCGGCGCATTTTTTTACGTCGTTTGCGTTCGGCTTTTTCCGGGGTATAGTTACCCCTGCTATTATGAGGCGTACTCAATGTTAAGTATGGCCGTTGTTCCAGCGTCAAATTTAGAATTTTTTACGTCGTTTGCGTAAGTCGTTCGCGAATACGGCTGTACGTCATTTACGTTCACGTCAAATCCAATATGTCCTTGCGACGTAATTTGGAGCAATGCCCACTGGGATATTTTACGGACGACGCATGCGCCGTTAAAAAAAAACTTAAAAAACGCGGGGTCAAGTCAAATTTAAATAAAACACGCCCCCAACATCCCCATTTGAATTACGCGGCCTTGCGGCGCAACACATACGTTACGTCGCCGTCAATAAGGGCGCAAGTTCTTTCTGAATACAGAACTTGCGCCCAAAGTTACAGCGGCGTAACGTATCGGGGATACGTTACGCCAGCAGAAAGATCCGCTGATCTTTCTGAATCTGGCCCCTCATGTCTATTGGCGCTTAGGATGGCGCTGGTTGAGAGATCGCAGCAAAAATGTTGTCTGATTGTTATTGTTCCCTTAAGATAAACTGAGGCCAACGATGCCCCCCTTGATCCATAGCATAAACATGATTGCAATGGTTGCTAGGAGTCCTTGTAGAGAGAGCATTGGCAGATTATTGTCTTGCCTACACTGGCCACCAAATTAAGAGGCTACTACAATATCCACTTATTATTTGTTTAATTTCTCAATTATTACTAAAGATAATTGTGTTTTATATATATAGCGAGGGGATGGGGCTTAAGTATATACCATTCTTTTTTCTTCTATTTAGAACTCTCTATAACCCACTGATTGTAAAGATGTACCACGAGGTGTAGATAGAATTGTTATTGGGGATCCCAGAGACCTGAACATTATTTTAAGGGATCGTAAGAGGTAAAAGGTTAAGAAAGTTTAATTTCAAATTACATAAATTATTTATTTCAGGTATAGTTGGTTTTGGATAGAGAACAAGAGGGCGCCACCATCTTGGTCTTTATTCATCGGTTGTGCATTAGGTGACTAAAGATTTTTTCATGGAAAGCTGCAACCATCAGATTGTAATTATATGTTTGGTCCATCAGATTGAGTGACTTAACTCCACACCCAATTATTTATCTTAAAGAGAAACTGTCAGTATAGTAGTTTTTATTCACACATCTATATGTTTTTTCCCCAGAATAGTATACAGTATTATCCATTAGTCATCTGACTCACAACTCATTCCTTTACACAAAAATCGATTATCCACATGAGCAAAAAATGTAAACAATTATAGTAATTCTGCCAATGACATAAGTATTTTGTTCAAACAGTGCAGGCTTCATTGACAAGACTATATCAGCTACAATACGATTGCTACAGGTCTATCATGTCTCTACATGTACAGAACCATCTGTACATACAGTGAAAACTCAATCCCTTCTCACATGGCCCAATGTTGGCTGGTTCTGACATGCAAAGCTCCAACACCTCCATGGGCAGACTCAATGGACTACTCAGTCTTTTACTGCCATCACTTTTCAAAGTTTCTATGGCCTATTACTATAATAAGCGTCTCAATGCCCAATAGAAAGGTGTGGGAGGAAATTAAGAGGTGGGTAAGCTTTTGAAGCTGTTGCAGGCACATGCAGCATCTTTTTAGATGATAAAGGCTCTTTAAGATACAGTGGGGATGGAAAAGTTTGGGCACCCCAGGTAAAAATTTGTATTAATGTGCATAACGAAGCCAAGGAAAAATATAAAAATCTCCAAAAGGCATCAAATTACAGATTAGACATTCTTATAATATGTAAAAAAAAAAAAGTTAGATTTTATTTCCATCATTTACACTTTTAAAATTACAGAAAACAAAAAAATGGCGTCTGCAAAAGTTTGGGCACCCTGCAGAGTTAATATCTTGTACTGCCCCCTTTGGCAAGTATCACAGCTTGTAAACGCTTTTTGTAGCCAGCCAAGAGTCTTTCAATTCTTGTTTGAGGTATCTTTGCCCATTCTTCCCTGCAAAAGTCTTCCAGTTCTTTGAGATTTCTGGAATGTCTGTCACGCACTGATCTTTTAAGATCTATTCATAGATTTTCAATTATGTTGAGGTCAGGAGATTGTGAAGGCCATGGCAAAACCTTCAGTTTACGCCTCTTGATGTAATCCTCCGTGGATTTTGAGGTGTGTTTAGAATCATTTTCCATTTGTAGAAGCCATCCTCTCTTTAACTTCAGCTTTTTCACAGATGGCATCAAGTTACCATCCAAAATTTGCTGAAATGTTATTGAATCCATTTTTCCTTCTACTCGTGAAATGTTCCCTGTGCCACTGGCTGCAATACAACCCCAAAGCATGATTGATCCACCCCCATGCTTAACAGTTGGACAGAGGTTCTTTTCATTAAATTCTGTGCCCTTTCTTCTCCAAACGTACCTTTGCTCATTCCGGCCAAAAAGTTCTATTTTAACCTCATCGTTCCACAGAACTTGTTTCCAAAATGCATCAGGCTTGTCTATATGTTCATTTGCAAAGTTCAAACGCTGATTTTTGTGGTGAGGACGTAGAAGAGGTTTTCTTCTGATGACTCTTCCATGAAGACCATATTTGTACAAGTATCTCTTTATAGTGGAATAGTGTACCACAACTCCAGTGTCTGCCAGATCTTTCTGGAGGGATCGTGCAGTCACACTTGGGTTTTGAATTTATTTTCTCACAATCCTGCGAGCTGTTCTGTCTGATATTTTTCTTGGTCTTCCAGATCGTGCTTTAACTTCCACTGTTCCTGATGACTGCCATTTCTTAATTACATTCCGAACAGAGGATATTGACATCTGAAAACACTTTGCTATCTTCTTATAGCCTTCTCCAGCTTTGTGAGCGTCAACTATTTTCAGTTTCAGTTTTCTAGACAACTGCTTAGAAGAACCCATGGTGCTGATTGTTGGGGCAAGGTCAGATGAGTCTGGGCATTTAAAACCTTTGAGATTTACATCACCTGGTCTTCCCAGATGATGATTGAGAACAATCCATGACACTGGCAGGTCTCAGCTTTGCAAAGGGGGCAGTGCATGCTATAAATTCTGCAGGGTGCCCAAACTTTTGCAGACGCCATTTTTTTGTTTTCTGTAATTTTGAAAGTGTAAATGATGGAAATAAAATCTAACTTTATTTGCCCAAACTTTCGATCCCCACTGTATATAACTGGAATATGTTTCAGAGACTTTTACATTGTTTCAGCACATACAAATACAGCCTGTATCTAACACTTTATAAATACTATGGATTTAATAGTTTTACAAAAGATTCTCAAAGATGCACTCACATAGCATTTGTGTGGTATAGAGACTGCTTTAACATTCTGTAATAATATGGAACACTGATGTGATGCAGCTCATTGCAAAAAAGCTCCTAACATGACTATAGACATGTGTTTAAAGTTGTAAGAACCATCTACCAAAATGTGCAAGCTGGAATAAAGATTAGTCTTTTCTTGAGGGTTCTAACAGGACACCCCTAGTCTATACTAGTGTGTTTTATTGGCTAAGTTAGCTTTAGATCATGAACACACTGGATGTAATGTACAGTTAGTTATTGCATCTCAGAGTCAGACATAATTGATGACTTGATGGCAGTGGCTGCAATACATTTCAGAAGTTCCATCCTTAAAGCAGATGACAAAATGCAATGCATTCAACATGTCTTAGCTTCACTTAAATGTGCCTTGCGATTGAGCTATGGTGTGTCCACTCCATTGCCACAGATGAAGCCTAACTTGTCTGATACATATAAGGTGCACATGGTCTAAAGCTAGCCATAAACAACTCAAATTTTGGCTGACTCAGCGGGAGTCAAAATTGATTTAACAAGATGGCATCAATGTTCAGTTATTCAGACAGTCATGGGTGCAGTGGCAGTCTGATTACATTAGCCAGCAGTGCAAATGCCTCTGTTTTGCATACTGTTCGGCGTGGATGGGGGAACCTACAGATTTTCTCTTGTTCCACCCATGGGCTTAACCAAAGCAAATATAGTGTGAATTGACTACTCTTATTTAGTTTTCCAAATGTAAACCTGTTAGGTTGACTTTTGGGGAAAGCCAACTTTATAATGAAGTTCGTTAGTAATGCACTGTATAAATTTCCAAAGATGTCCAATTAGGCTGAAAGTATAAAAAAAAGTAATTCAATAATTGGAGCTGAAGTTGACTTAAAAGGAAATTACTTTTGGTCTTGTAAGACTGGAAAAATTGCAGTTTTAATAGCAGTGGTGGTTTGTGTTTTTTTGTTTGGGGGGCAGCAAACAACCCCCCCCCGCAGCACCTCAAAGCCCCCCACCCTCGCTTGCTGTCTGCCAGTCAGTCCACTTACCCCTACTTACCCTAGGCGGCAGGCAGCGGTGGGCATCAAGTAACGATGGGGATCAGGTAGCGGCTCTTGTGTCTTCTCCTCCTCCCTCCTCCTTACTTCTACCATGCATCTCCACCCCCGCCGCTGTAATTCAGGCACCTGGCATCATGAAAGGGGCCGGACGCATAAATAGGGGGTGGTGGCGGCGATGGATAGAGCATTGCATCGCTAGAAGGTGCAAAGGGTAGCGGCAGTGTCTAGAGGGGGCGGCGCTCGGGCACCCCTGATGGACGGGCTGTCACTGTTTGATAGTAGAGATATATAATAGCCAGTTTGTCTGCATTCCAGACAAGTTGGTTATTTTTAAGAGGCTACTAAACGTAAAGGACATGCATGGGAATACCTAAAAATTTATTGTAAAAGAACACATCCAGGGGGCTATTAAAATAACTATAATTTTATTTATGTGTGTGCTAGATGGCACCCATCCATAGTATCATACTTGAAAGACATTTACAAAAGGGGCCAGCTGCATCATGGTAATACCTTTATATCATATTTACTCAATTTTTTTTGTCATCTGTGTAACTGTGGAGAGATTGTATCATCACCAGCATAAATAACTTCGCTCTAGGGTTGTAGGTTGAAAGAGTTCAAAGTGATGGGGCTCTAGAAGTCATCCTCTTTACCTTAGACATACTTCAGATAATTTCTTTGTGACTGTGTTTATCTTTGAAATGAGAAAAATATGATTTAGAGGTTCACAAGTCGAGATTTGAATACCAGAAAGTAAAGGAATTTTACTTACCAAGCTCTGGGACCTTGCTCAAGACAAAGGCATATGCCCAGAACTTGCTAACAGGCCCGTTATAAAATCCGCGGTCACATATTGATTGCTTGAAGCCACTAGACAGAAGCAAGCTACTCATGTAATAGCCAGTGCGGACTGCTCCGATGATACTGCAAGCCAAAAAGAAATACCAGGAGTCAACATATTACAAATGGTTGATCTGCATTTTTACCACCTATCGACAAGCAGATATGGCAGACACTCAGGTCTGATCACATTGTCATGGGCACAATCCTTCATTTCATGTTGTCGCAAATTAAGCTTGCCATGTTGTATTTGGCAGGAACTCTGGTTACCAAACGCATCCATTGAGGTCAATGGGACTACACCAAAACTAAATGTCAAGCACTTAAAAGGAAGTTGCTGCATGGTATTTTAATATATAATTCTCTTTGCAATTAACAAAAAAAAAGGCATTCAAGAGGAGGCAGTATCATCTCTGTCATTCTTACAAACTGCCACTTGGTTGCCTCTGAAGAGGGAGCCACTGCTGTTTGCTTTTCAGGCACCCATATACAAGTAGCCCTACATACAATGGGTATAGAAAATAAACACTCCCTTTTAAAATAATCAAATTCTGTTGCTTTTCAGCTTGAAATCAAGACAGACACAGTTTTTGTTTTATCCAGCTGTATTTACTAGTGCAACTTATGACATCCAAGTGAAAGCTATAAACACCAACATGTCAGGGAAAAAAAACAGAATCACTGAGTTGGAAAAAGGATCACCCATCTTATGTCAGTATTTGGTCGAAGCCCCTTTTGCTTTAAATACAGCCTTCAGTTTGTTGAGATATGTCCCTAATAACTTTGCACGTGTAGGCTTTGCAATATTTGCCCACTCTTCATTGCTGAACTGCTGAAGTTCAGTTCAATTTGATGGTGACCGTTTGTAGACTGCAGTCTTCAAGTAATTCTACAGATTTTCAATAGGGTTTAGGTCTGGACTCTGACTAGGCCATACAAGGACCAGGGCCGGTACAAGGCAGGGGCCGAAGGAGCGGATGCCCTGGGCGCTACCATTTGCGGACAGGAGGGAGGCGCAGGTGAAGTGCCAGCAGTGTGCTTCACTGTACCACATTAGCCAGCGGCACTTGCTGTGCTATAGTCATCTGTACCTTCTACTGTAATGTGCGTTCCTGCACCCGCCTACACCGTCCACACCAGCCATACATGTCAGCGCTGCTCCTTCTCTCCCCCTATGAAGGGACTTTGTAGTCCCGTCCCGGCAGCGTGACATCACTCACAGCCGGAGGCTGGATAGGAGGAGAGAAGAGAGCTGCTGCTGAAGCTGTGAGAGGAGCCGCCGAGGAGGGACCAGAAGAAGTTCAGCAACAAAGTGTGTGTATTGCCTGGACTTTTCTCACCTCTGGCAGCCCTCTCCTCTCTGACCTGTCACATGGCCAGTAGAGGAAGTTTTCTGAACAGCTCACTTCCTCTCCTGGCTTTTCTGGGTTAGCTCTGGGCACTCACTGCTGCTGCCCTCGAGCCCAATTCTGCTCCCAGTACTGTAAGCTACAGAAATTGATTGCAGAGGCAGATTGTCCCTGCTTGCTGTTACTACTGGTACATTGCAGCACTGAGCCGAGGAGCTCTGAAACTCCTCCTCGGTTCTGTACTACAGCAGGCAGAGCTCTCTGTACTCTGCTGAATAATAAAAAAAAAGCCTGTGCATACCAATGAGACTTGTGCCCGTCAGAAGAGATGAGGGATTGCCAAAGCCTGAGGTGCAGAGAGGAGTGCACTGTAAAGGTGTGGGGGAGGGGGGAATATGTGCTGAAAGAGGGAACAGTGAAAGGGGGGGGGGTGGAGCATGGAGGAGATCTTGGGTGGATGGTTGCAGAGAGGGGATCTGGGGTGGATTGTACATGGAGGAGATCTGGAGGGGGATGCATGCAGAGAGGGGAATCTGGGGTGGATTGTACATGGAGGAGATCTGGGGTGGATGTGTGCAGAGAGGGGATCTGGGGTGGATGGTTGCAGAGAGGGGACCTGGGGTGGATGTGTGCAGAGAGGGGATCTAGGGGGGATGGTTGCAGAGAGGGGACCTGGGGTGGATGTGTGCAGAGAGGGGATCTGGGGTGGATGTGTGCAGAGAGGGGATCTGGGGTGGATGGTTGCAGAGAGGGGACCTGGGGTGGATGTGTGCAGAGAGGGGACCTGGGGTGGATGTGTGCAGAGAGGGGATCTGGGGTGGATGTGTGCAGAGAGGGGACCTGGGGTGGATGTGTGCAGAGAGGGCACCTGGGGTGGATGTGTGCAGAGAGGGGATCTGGGGTGGATGTGTGCAGAGAGGGGATCTGGGGTGGATGGTTGCAGAGAGGGGACCTGGGGTGGATGTGTGCAGAGAGGGGATCTGGGGTGGATGTGTGCAGAGAGGGGACCTGGGGTGGATGTGTGCAGAGAGGGGATCTGGGGTGGATGGTTGCAGAGAGGGGACCTGGGGTGGATGTGTGCAGAGAGGGGATCTGGGGTGGATGGTTGCAGAGAGGGGATCTGGGGTGGATGTGTGCAGAGAGGGGATCTGGGGTGGATGGTTGCAGAGAGGGGATCTGGGGTGGATGTGTGCAGAGAGGGGACCTGGGGTGGATGTGTGCAGAGAGGGGATCTGGGGTGGATGGTTGCAGAGAGGGGACCTGGGGTGGATGTGTGCAGAGAGGGGATCTGGGGTGGATGGTTGCAGAGAGGGGATCTGGGGTGGATGTGTGCAGAGAGGGGATCTTGGGTGGATGGTTGCAGAGAGGGGACCTGGGGTGGATGTGTGCAGAGAGGGGATCTGGGGTGGATGGTTGCAGAGAGGGGACCTGGGGTGGATGTGTGCAGAGAGGGGATCTGGGGTGGATGGTTGCAGAGAGGGGACCTGGGGTGAATGTGTGCAGAGAGGGGACCTGGGGTGGATTGTTCATGGAGGGGATCTGGGGGGGATTGTTCATGGAGGGGATCTGGGGGGGATTTGTACATGGGGAGCTGGGGGATGTGTGCAGAGTGGGGGATCTGGGGGTGGATTTGCACATGAGGGAGAGCTGGGGGGGATATATGCAGAGAGGAGAACTGGGAAAGGGTGGAGGGGGTGGATTTGTGCAGAGAGGGAGAGGAGAACTGGGAAGGGGGAGCCCTGTGCAGAGGGGAGAGCTGCAGAAGGCAGGTTGTGCAAAGTGAGAGCTGTGGAGGGTGGGGAAGGTTGTGCAGAGGCGAGAGCCATGGGGGAAGCTGGGGGTGCAAAAGTGAAACATGGGGGGTGGCAAAGGTGAGAGCTGTGGATTAGGGTGAGCTTTAGATTGAGGTGCAGAGATAATGTGGATGGGGGTGCAGAGGTAAGTTGTGGACTGATGGGGGGTAGAAGTGATATGTTGATGGGGAGGGGCAAAGGTGAGCTGTGGAAGAGGGGACACAGAGGTAGAATACTTGAGGGAAGGGGGATTTTTGCTTGGGGAAGACCAGGGATGGGGGACAGTAAAGCATACAGATTTCAATGAGCAAGAGTATGTAATGCATGGCTGTATGTTACATATTTAAGGCCTTGGGATGGTACTACTGCATGCTGTATTCTGTACAAAGGGTTTTGCGTTCCATACTCCTGGGCCCTGCATTCTGTATGCTGATCTGCACATTACATATTCTTTACCACTGCATGCTGTGTGATACCCTCTGTTGCATTTTCCTGACCCCTGCACTCTGTACACAGGGCTATATGCTGCATATACCTGAGCACAAGGGATGCTTTGCATTGAATGTAAGTACTGTCCCTTTTGCTGATTTTTTGTGTGTGCTTTGTGTGATATGCACTTCTCACCACTGCACAGTACACATTCCTGACCAATGGCAGTGGCTGACCAGTGGCAGTTAATTTACCCCTTTGTGCTGCATTAGTGCAATAATTAACCCTGACATTGGTGCAACTAATGCAGCACAAATGGGTTAATTTACTGCTACTGGTCAATTACTAATGAATCAGTGACCAGTGGCTTTGACAGAGGAGTCAAACAAGATAATACATGGCAGGTAGTCATTCATGACATTTCCAACCCCATCCATAAGACACATAGAAAGAGGTTGACATGTCTTTGGGGCAGGAAAGGGGGAATAAGGAGAACATTCTCATAAAAGTCATAGGAAAAGCCCCTGTGAAGCAAGGAGGACTGGCTTCTAGGGTACTTTGTTTCAAAGTAGTGTAAGAAAAAGAGCACCCCCCATGTAAAATTGGGGGGGGGGGGGGCGCAGTTTGCCTCCTTCGCCCTGGGCACCAAATGACCTTATCCCAGCACTGACAAGGACATTCACCTTTTTCTCCTTTAACCACTGTGCAGTAATTTTTGCTGTGTGCTTTGGGTCATTGTCATGTTGCAAGGTAAATCTTATTTCCTTTGACAACTTTCTGGCAGAGGACAGCAGATTTTCCTCAAGAATGTTACGGCATTTTGCCCCATCCATTTTACTTCTTGTCGTGTCCATAAATGTGTCATTATTTTTAAGGAAGTGAGGTGGTAGACATCTATCACTTCATATTATGTGAAAGGGGGGGAAAAAAAGGGGGGGGTGGAGAAAGAAAAAAGATCCCTTTCTAGGTACCATCCTGCAAACTTTCTTCTCTCCCCATGATCTTCATATAAATCTGGGACTGCTTAAAGTCTGTCCATTTCCCCCAGATTTCTTGGAATTTTATTTCTGCCTCTTCTTGATAGCTTATTAACTTCTCCGTTACTCTCATTTTGTCTACCTCTCCAAGCCAGTCTTTTATCTATTTTCTCGGGATTAATGTTTTTGCTGCATTTAAGAGATATGGGGTGAGGGATGCTCTATATTCTTTCCTCTGACCTTCCATAGCATAAAATAAACATTTCCAGGGATCCAGTCTTATCTCCTTCCCTTCTATCTGTTTTATTAGGCCTAGTACCTCCACCCAATATGTTTGAATAAATCTGCATTGCCACCAGATATGAGCATGATTTCCTTCTTCCCCACATTCCCTCCAACACAGGGACGATGTATCACAATTTATTTTATGCATTTTAGTGGGCACATAGTACCATTTGGTCAATAATGTATAGTTCATTTCTTTCACCTTTGCATCCTTTGAGGTGGAGTGTACATAGTCCATAACCCTCATCTTCAACCTCTCTGGAACTTTTTGTTTTAGTTCAGTCTCCCATTTTTCCAGAGGATGTGTTGGCCCCTCCTCATTAGAGGATATCAGCAACCTGTATATTTTAGAGATCATCCCTTTTCCATTCACCCCTCCTTGATCTATCAGTCTCTCCCAGGGATTTAATCTTTCAACACCTCGCAACGGCTTTGGAAGGGATTCAGTGAAATGTTGGAGCTGCATATATCTCCAGCTATCCCATTGTGATATTCCATATTTCTCTCGTAGTTCTTCTAATTGGCATAGCCTATTCCCCTTTAAGACATCCCCTAGCCTCAGTCTATCCGAGTGAGTCCACTTTAGGTAGTGTTTATTATTTTTCCCCGGTGGGAAATAATCATTTCCCATTAAGGGCATCAATGGGCTGTTATATTGTCCTTTCATCTCTTTAATTACTTTATCCCATATCTTTAATGTTTCTATTGTAATTGGAGCAGATACCTTAGGAAGATCTCTGTATTTTTTCGGGATCCAAATAATCTGACCTAGCTCCATTTTACTCATGTTCTCTTCTAGGGATACCCATTTCTTATGTGATGTACTATGAACCCAGTCTATAACTCTTTTTATTACTGCTGCTTCATAATATTTTTGGGGGTCTGGAAGTAGTACCCCCCCATTTTCTCTTGGTCTATCCATTTTACTTCTATCCTGACCAGTGTTCCAGTCCCTGCTGCAGAGAAACACACCATAACAGGATATTACTGTCAGTACTAGGATCCCTTTAGGACCCAGCACAACTCACCTGACACAGCCTTTGCCTGGGAAACAACAGTGATTGGCCAGCTCACCTTTAAATCACCTGTATCATCATCCAATCAGTGCTCGTGATAGAGTTACCTTTGTGTTTGAATCAGCCTGACATTCTGCTCTGTGTATTTCGTGTATGACCCGGCTCGTTTGACCCTGTTTGTTCACTTCTGATTTGGTACCGTTTGAACTCTGATCTACCTGTGTATGACCCAGCTTGCCTAGACTACGCTTTGCCTGATTCTACTGTAGTACATCCATCTGCAGCGGTGAACTACAAGCACCAGCCAACATCCATCTATAGCGGTGAACTACAAGCACCAGCTAACGTCCACCTTCATCTGCAGCGGTGAACTACAAGGTCCAGCCAACCTTTACCCTTATCTGCAGCGGTGAACTACAAGTCCCAGCTGACCTGCTCATCTCAGACCTGCTCATGGTATGTGCTCTTGTTCTTGAACTGTTTACATAGTTAGCACACCTGAACTGTTCTCTGCTCCTAGCCTGACAATTACCACCTCCATGCTTTACTGTAGGAATGGTGTTATTTGGATGGTGAGTTGTATTGGATTTCCGCCAGACATATTGTTTAGTGTTGAATCCGAATAATACAATTTTAGTCTCATCTGACCATAACACCTTTATCTATGTGGCCTCAGAATCTTGAAGGTGCATTTAAGGTGGTCAGATGAGACTAAAATCGAACTTGGACTCAACGCCAAACGATATGTCTGACAGAAATCACACCATTCCTATAGTAAAGCACGGAGGTGGTAATATCCTGTTATGTGGATGCTTCTCTGCAGCAGGGACTGGAGCACTTGTCAGGATAGAAGGAAAAATGTGCAAAGATGTGCAAAGTTAGTAGAGAAATATTCCATCAGATTAAAGGATGTAATTAAAGCAAAATGTGGTCCAACAAAACAATGACATAAGGGGGGTGATCCTTTTCCCAACTCAGTGATTCTGTTGTTTATTTTATTTTATTTTTTTCTGACATGTTGGTGTTATATCCTTCACTTGGATGTTATAAGTTGCACTAGTAAATACAGCTGGATAAAACCAAAACTGTGTGTGTCTTCATTGCACACTGCAAAGCAACAAAATGTTATTATTTTTAATGGGGGTGATTCTTTTCTATACCCACTTTATCTTTCTACACCCACTTTATCTTTAACCACTTCATCCCCGGACTATTTTGCTGGTCAATAACCAGGCCACTTTTTGTGATTCGGCACTGCATCGCTTTAACTGACAATTGCACGTGCGACGTGGCTCCCACAAATAAAGCTTTCTTTTGGTGGTATTTAATCACCTCTGCGGTTTTTATTTTTTGCGCTATAAACAAAAATACAGAGTAAATTTTGAAAATATATAAAAAAACGTTTTTTCCCCCCTCAGTTTAGGCCGATAAAAGTATTCTTCTACATATTTTTAGTTAAAAAAATCGCAATAAGCGTTTATTGATTGGTTTGAGCAAAAGTTATAGCGTCTACAAAATAGGGGGTAGTTTTATGGCATTTTTATTAATATTTTTATTTTTACTAGCAATGGCTGCGATCTGTGAATTTTATCGGTACTACGACCTTATGGCGGACACTTCGGACACTTTTGACAAATGTTTGGGACCATTCGCATTTTTATAGCGATCAGTGCTATAAAAATGCATTGATTACTGTAAAAATTTCACTGGCAGGGAAGGGGTTAACATTAGGGGGCGAGGAAGGGGTTAATTATGTTCCCTAGGTGTGTTTGAACTGAAGGGGGGGTGGGACTGACTAGGGGAAATGACAGATCGCTGTTATTGGCTGAAATGTGAAATGACGTAATAATACGTGATTTCGCACAGCCGAGCCGACCTGCCGCCGGCTGGTCGGCTAGTGGTTAAGGAGAAGCAGCAGGCTGATGACCTTATCTCTCTGTCAATGTGCTCTCTTCTCTTGTAAGTATCTTCAGTGCTCAGCAGTACAGCTGGCTCAGACTGGGTTCCCCTTACAGACTGGGTTTCCCTTACAGACTGGTCCCCTCCCATCACAGACTGGTCCCCCCCTTACAGACTGGTCCCCCCTTACAGACTGGTCCCCCCTTACAGCCAGGGTCCCCCCCTTACAGACTGGTCCCCCTTACTGAATGGTCCCCCCCTTACAGACTGGCTCCCCTCCCATCACAGACTGGTCCCCTCCCATCACAGACTGGCCCCCCCTTACAGACTTGCCCCCCTCACAGACCCCCCTAGATAGCAGACTCCTGTCCTCATAGCAGCACAGCACAGTATTTCCCCCTCCCCACAGAACCCTACATTATTTACACAAGATGTGCAACACGGCCGCTCTGGACAATGGGTGGGACAAGTTAAAGGTGAGTTATTGATTGCTAGGACCGCCCCGCTGCGTAGCCACCAATCACGCGCTTCTTAACTTAAAAAGTCCCACCCTTTGTTCAGAGTATCGACGAGGGAAAGACAAACCCATGCGTGGCACGCCTGCCATGCTGTGAACATAGCAGCAGGTGGACGAGCCAGCTGTGGGGAGAGGAGTGGAACACGCAGGCAAACTATTTGGCGAGGCTGCGGTCCGGGTAGTATGGCTACTGGGGCCGGACCGCGGTCCGCCATTTAGTGATGCCTGATGTATGTCTTTAAATTGGTCCTTCTTTCCCCTTTCACTTTAAATCACATCAGTATGCATGCTCATATAAAATCACCTTACATTCATCAGTTAAACATTTACTGTTTTGTTTACTTTGTTGTTGAGTGAGGCACTGGTAATGTAACTAGGGCCTCACAGATGCATCCAGGAAAGGCTACATCGCCAGTGCCCTCCCATCAGATGATGTCCACTATCACATGTTTCAGGTGGCAGACCAAGAGTTCCAGAAAATAAAGGGACATGGGTTAAGGAGAAAGGGGAGGAAAATAAAAATAAGGTATGCAAAGCATAAAATTATCTATATGTACCTGTTTGTAGATTGCCATTACTAAACATTTCTAAAGATGCATTTGTTGTATTTTTTATTATAAGAGTGAAGCAAACGGGAGACCAAGCTCATAAGCAAATAAGATGGTATTGGAAATTAAACACAAGTATAATCTGCAGTTATGGGAACTGACTAAAGCCCAACAGTCAATGTTGGGCTGAACTGATAGGCTGGCCATACAGAGAATATTGAGTCTGTCACTCCATAAATGTGCCAAGGATCAGCTTTGCAATGCCACATCGGAAACCATAGCTCGAGTAAGTCTGCACTATGGGGCAAATCCACAAAAGAGATACTCCGGCGTAAGCCGTCGTATCTCTGGTTCTAACTTTGGAACTGATCCTCAGAAGCAGTTTTCCTAAGTTAGGCAGAAGATCCGACATCTGTAAGGGACTTACACTGCCGGATCTTAAGATGCAGTACCGCATCCGCCACTGGGGGCATTTCGAGTCGAAATGCCTCTGTTAGTATGCAAATTAGCACTTAGGGCGATCCTCAAAGCTTTTGTGCCTAGTTTTTTCGCCGTAAGTGTTAGTTTGCCTGGTGTAAAACTAGGGCTGCTTTTACAAAGTGTAAAGTTAGTCACACCTTGTAAAGGCCCATTCAAGCGACGGCATTTGGTATGCATTCCCGAGGGAGAACTCCACGGCAATTTGTAAATTCCAAACCGGCATGGGTTCCCCCCAAGGAGCATACCAGGCCCGTAGGTCTGTTATGGGTTGTAAGGAGACCCCCCCTCCGCCGAAAAATTGACGTAGGGGGTCCCCCTACAATCCATACCAGACCCGTATCCAAAGCACGCTACCCGGCCAGCCAGGAAGGGAGTGGGGACGAGCGAGCGCCCCCCCCCTCCTGAGCCGTGCCAGGCCGCATGCCCTCAACATGGGGGGGTTGGGTGCTCTGGGGCAGGGGGGCGCACTGCGGGCCCCCCCACCCCAGAGCACCCTGTCCCCATGTTGATGAGGACAGGACCTCTTCCCGACAACCCTTGCCATTGGTTGTCGGGGTCTGCGGGCGGAGGCTTATCGGAATCTGGGAGTCCCCTTTAATAAGGGGGCCCCCAGATACCGGCCCCCCCACCCTAAGTGAATGGATATGGGGTACATCGTACCCCTATCCATTCACCTGTAGGCAAAAAGTAAAAGTTAATAAACACACAACACAAGGCTTTTTAAAATAATTTATTATTCTGCTCCGGAGGCCCCCCCTGTCTTCGTTATTAGCTCAATTACCAGGGGGGGCTTCTTCTTCCGCTCTCCGGGGGTCTTCTTCCACTCTCCGGGGGTCTTCCGCTCTCCGGGGGGGGCTTCTCCGCTCTCCGGGGGTCTTCTTCCATCTTCTCCCCTCTTCCGCTCTTGACTCGGCGAACCCCGGTTCTTCTGCAGCTCTCCGGTGCCTTCTTCTTCAGCGCTGGCTGCCTGCTATCTGTGTGTTAGCTCGATTTCAAACAGGCAGCCGGCGCGGTCTTCTGTGGCGTCAGGGTCTTCTCTTCCTTTCTTCCGATGTTGCCTCGTCGCCTGTTGTCGCTGTAATGATGGAAGCGCGCCTTGCATCACATTTATATAGGCATCACCGTCTCATCATGCTCCGGCAGGTACCCACGTGGTGGGTGCCTACCCACGTGCACCCACCACGTGGGTACCTACCGGAGCATGATGGGACGGTGATGCCTATATAAATGTGATGCAAGGCGCGCTTCCATCATTACAGCGACAACAGGCGACGAGGCAACATCGGAAGAAAGGAAGAGAAGACCCTGACGCCACAGAAGACCGCGCCGGCTGCCTGTTTGAAATCGAGCTAACACACAGATAGCAGGCAGCCAGCGCTGAAGAAGAAGGCACCGGAGAGCTGCAGAAGAACCGGGGTTCGCCGAGTCAAGAGCGGAAGAGGGGAGAAGATGGAAGAAGCCCCCCGGAGTCCGGAGAAGCCCCCCCCGGAGAGCGGAAGACCCCCGGAGAGTGGAAGAAGACCCCCGGAGAGCGGAAGAAGCCCCCCCTGCTAATTGAGCTAATAACGAAGACAGGGGGGGCCTCCGGAGCAGAATAATAAATTATTTTAAAAAGCCTTGTGTTGTGTGTTTATTAACTTTTACTTTTTGCCTACAGGTGAATGGATAGGGGTACGATGTACCCCATATCCATTCACTTAGGGTGGGGGGCCGGTATCTGGGGGCCCCCTTATTAAAGGGGACTCCCAGATTCCGATAAGCCTCCGCCCGCAGACCCCGACAACCAATGGCAAGGGTTGTCGGGAAGAGGTCCTGGCCTCATCAACATGGGGACAGGGTGCTCTGGGGTGGGGGGGCCCGCAGTGCGCCCCCCTGCCCCAGAGCACCCAACCCCCCATGTTGAGGGCATGCGGCCTGGCACGGCTCAGGAGGGGGGGGGACGCTCGCTCGTCCCCACTCCCATTCCTGACCGGCCGGGTAGCGTGCTTTGGATACGGGTCTGGTATGGATTGTAGGGGGACCCCCTACGTCGATTTTGCGGCGGAGGGGGGTCTCCTTACAACCCATAACAGACCTAAGGGCCTGGTATGCTCCTGGGGGGGGAACCCATGCCGTTTTTTTCATTGAAAATTGGCATGGAGTTCTCCCTCAGGAATGCATGCCGAGCGACGCTGTCATTTTTTTTTATAATTATTTGTTTTCCCGGCGCGTCTTTTTTTCACCCGTCGCAACTTTAGTGTCCCGTCGCAATCCACAAAGCCGCCCGGCGTCAATTACGTTCGCGCGATGCACGTCGGGAAAATGACGTCACACGCATGCGCAGTACGGCCGGCGCGGGAGCGCGCCTCATTTAAATTGTAAACGCCCCCCGGAGAGGAGGAACGCCTTACGACGGCGGCACTTAACTTACACGGCTTGAAATTTTTACGTAAGTGCTTTGTGGATCAGGCACTTAGGTAAAAACTTTAAGTCAGTGTAACTTAACTGCTGCAAGTTAAGTTACGCCGCCTGGCTGAGGATTTGGCCCTATGTTCTCCATGTTATACAAGAAGGGCCAAATCCTCAGCCAGGCGGCGTAACTTAACTTGCAGCAGTTAAGTTACACTGACTTAAAGTTTTTACCTAAGTGCCTGATCCACAAAGCACTTACGTAAAAATTTCAAGCCGTGTAAGTTAAGTGCCGCCGTCGTAAGGCGTTCCTCCTCTCCGGGGGGCGTTTACAATTTAAATGAGGCGCGCTCCCGCGCCGGCCGTACTGCGCATGCGTGTGACGTCATTTTCCCGACGTGCATCGCGCGAACGTAATTGACGCCGGGCGGCTTTGTGGATTGCGACGGGACACTAAAGTTGCGACGGGTGAAAAAAAGACGCGCCGGGAAAACAAATAATTAAAAAAAAAAATGACAGCGTCGCTCAGCATGAATTCCTGAGAGGGAGAACTCCATGCCAATTTTCAAAGAAAAAAACGGCATGGGTTCCCCCCCCAGGAGCATACCAGGCCCTTAGGTCTGTTATGGGTTGTAAGGAGACCCCCCCTCCGCCGAAAAATCGACGTAGGGGGTCCCCCTACAATCCATACCAGACCCGTATCCTAAGCACGCTACCCGGCCGGACAGGAATGGGAGTGGGGACGAGCGAGCGTCCCCCCCCCTCCTGAGCCGTGCCAGGCCGCATGCCCTCAACATGGGGGGGTTGGGTGCTCTGGGGCAGGGGGGCGCACTGCGGGCCCCCCCACCCCAGAGCACCCTGTCCCCATGTTGATGAGGACAGGACCTCTTCCCGACAACCCTTGCCGTTGGTTGTCGGGGTATGTGGGCGGGGGCTTATCGGAATCTGGGAGTCCCCTTTAATAAGGGGGCCCCCAGATACCGGCCCCCCACCCTAAGTGAATGGATATGGGGTACATCGTACCCCTATCCATTCACCTGTAGGCAAAAAGTAAAAGTTAATAAACACACAACACAAGGCTTTTTAAAATAATTTATTATTCTGCTCCGGAGGCCCCCCCTGTCTTCGTTATTAGCTCAAATACCAGGGGGGGCTTCTTCTTCCGCTCTCCGGGGGTCTTCTCCGCTCTCCGGGGGGGGTTTCTTCTTCCGCTCTCCGGGGGGGGGCTTCTCCGGACTCCGGGGGTCTTCTTCCATCTTCTCCCCTCTTCCGCTGTTGACTCGGCGAACCCCGGTTTTGTTCAGCTCTCCGGTGCCTTCTTCTTCAGCGCTGGCTGCCTGCTATGTTTGTGTGTTAGCTCGATTAGTAACAGGCAGCCGGCGCGGTCTTCTGTGACGTCATCTTCTCTTCTGTTCTTCTCCCCTCTTCCGATGTTGCCTCGTCGCCTGTTGTCGCTGTAATGATGGAAGCGCGCCTTGCATCACATTTATATAGGCATCACCGTCCCATCATGCTCCGGTAGGTACCCACGTGGTGGGTGCACGTGGGTAGGCACCCACCACGTGGGTACCTGCCGGAGCATGATGGGACGGTGATGCCTATATAAATGTGATGCAAGGCGCGCTTCCATCATTACAGCGACAACAGGCGACGAGGCAACATCGGAAGAAAGGAAGAGAAGACCCTGACGCCACAGAAGACCGCGCTGGCTGCCTGTTACTAATCGAGCTAACACACAAACATAGCAGGCAGCCAGCGCTGAAGAAGAAGGCACCGGAGAGCTGCACAAGAACCGGGGTTCGCCGAGTCAACAGCGGAAGAGGGGAGAAGATGGAAGAAGACCCCCGGAGTCCGGAGAAGCCCCCCCCCGGAGAGCGGAGAAGACCCCCGGAGAGCGGAAGAAGAAGCCCCCCCTGGTAATTGAGCTAATAACGAAGACAGGGGGGGCCTCCGGAGCAGAATAATAAATTATTTTAAAAAGCCTTGTGTTGTGTGTTTATTAACTTTTACTTTTTGCCTACAGGTGAATGGATAGGGGTACGATGTACCCCATATCCATTCACTTAGGGTGGGGGGCCGGTATCTGGGGGCCCCCTTATTAAAGGGGACTCCCAGATTCCGATAAGCCCCCGCCCGCATACCCCGACAACCAACGGCAAGGGTTGTCGGGAAGAGGTCCTGTCCTCATCAACATGGGGACAGGGTGCTCTGGGGTGGGGGGGCCCGCAGTGCGCCCCCCTGCCCCAGAGCACCCAACCCCCCCATGTTGAGGGCATGCGGCCTGGCACGGCTCAGGAGGGGGGGGGACGCTCGCTCGTCCCCACTCCCATTCCTGTCCGGCCGGGTAGCGTGCTTTGGATACGGGTCTGGTATGGATTGTAGGGGGACCCCCTACGTCAATTTTTCGGCGGAGGGGGGGTCTCCTTACAACCCATAACAGACCTAAGGGCCTGGTATGCCCCTGGGGGGGAACCCATGCCGGTTTGGAATTTACAAATTGCCGTGGAGTTCTCCCTCGGGAATGCATACCAAATGCCGTCGCTTGAATGGGCCTTTACAAGGTGTGACTAACTTTACACTTTGTAAAAGCAGCCCTAGTTTTACACCAGGCAAACTAACACTTACGGCGAAAAAACTAGGCACAAAAGCTTTGAGGATCGCCCTAAGTGCTAATTTGCATACTAAAAGAGGCATTTCGACTCGAAATGCCCCCAGTGGCGGATGCGGTACTGCATCTTAAGATCCGGCAGTGTAAGTCCCTTACAGATGTCGGATCTTCTGCCTAACTTAGGAAAACTGCTTCTGAGGATCAGTTCCAAAGTTAGAACCAGAGATACGACGGCTTACGCCGGAGTATCTCTTTTGTGGATTTGCCCCGAAGTTCCCACATCGTTATGTATGTATCATCTATATATTTATATAGAGTTATCTTGATAGGACATAGTAGTGTCCTTTTACTAGGATACTAACAACTACCTCTTTCACTGTAAATAACATCTAAAGCACTCGAGGGCAGACTGATTCATTCAATTATTTACTAGCAACCTTTATCTGTAGTAGCAGCAATATCTGGGCTTCCCTCAACGACAGCAAACAGAACATGTTACATATAAATAATACAAGGCTCTCAGGTAACACGGAAAACTAGTTTTGGCTTGTTAAGCAATAACATGAAACACAGCACATACAAACTACAAATTACACATGCACGTTTAAGCAAGCAACAACATGTACCATGTGTTATAATAATAGATACTCAGGAGGTGGAATAATTAAAGCCTAAGCCTCATAAATATTATGGATCTGAAGAATGAAAGGTACCATCATCCAAAATTATTGAGAAAATTGAGTCAAGGAAACCTGTCCCCAACAGGTCACCAAGAAGGGGAAGGGAAAGAGAAGGATGGACTATCATGGTACCAACTTGAACAGAGTACACATTAGGTTATAAAAAAGTATATTTTATTAATATGTAGCACCCTCTACCATAGGTAGGTGCTAGAGGTGTAGTGTTTGTAGGTTCTGTCAGTACAGGTAAATTTAAGCAGGCCTATGCTGCGAGCTAGGCCTGTTTGTTTTTGATCTGGGGCAGGGAGTGGCAGTGTAGCAGTGGGTGTGACTGACATGTACTTCAGCTTTTGGGCGCCTCCCCTGCTTCCAGTGAGAATGTTATGGAAGAGAGGCAGGGCTGAGAGTTGGAGTGGTATGGAGTACATGTGAGGAACCCTGACCAATCCCCAACTAGGATTGGCAGGGGGCAGGCCTCCTACATATACTCACGTCAGCCTGCTGGGGGGGAGTGGTCGGCTGGGTGAACTGAAGGATGGAGTGCTAGAATGCGTGCAGGAGAAACACCCCCATCTGTGGGGGGTGTGGATCCGGCGGATGAGTTCAGGAGCCTCTCCTTACACGGTCATGTAGAGGTGTCCTGGAACAGGAGCTGGAGAAGCAGTTGGTCTGCACGATCCGGGTAAATCCTTCAGGAAGGGCAGGAGTCGTGAGTGAGGCACAGTGGAGATCTGGAAGCGGCATGCCAGGGAAGCTGGGTGCAGAGCCAGAGGAGAGACTGTGGGGTTATGTGCCAAATTGTTGCAGCCTGAGGGTGCAGGATTTGCAAGTCGGGCTTGTTTGGAACAGTAGTCCATCGTCAAATATTCTTTCTAATGACATGTTCAGGGCCATCAAGAGGGGATACTGAAGGCCCTGGGCCTATTAATCACCAAGTGAAACTACTCCTAGGACTTATTCAGAGTGATGCCTATTCAGCTCAAAATAGTGGGACAGGATTTCTAATGCTGTGATAGAAAAGTGATGCGCAGGAAGAGAAGTGTCTTGGAGGTAGAAGTCTGCAGTGGAGGAGAATGGTTTGAAGTAATGCTGTCAAGATTAGAGTCCACCATTTTTGTTCTATCCAAGTAAATGTAAAGCATAACTGCTATAACATTTGCAAAGGTAATGAGTAAATCTCAATGAAATTTTCAATGTAAAGCTGGCGCAGCTATAACATTGCAAATACCAATTTATCATATGGGCATCCCATATCCCTTCCCCCAACCAAGTCCAATCCCCTAAATAAAACAACAAAACAAAGCAAAAGACTTTTCATTGTCTACAAGTGTGATATATGGATTTCTGGCAGCAGGATGAATATTGGTGGATGTTAGTAACTCGGAGCAACACACCACTACAAATACAAAATGATTGCATTTTTTTTAGGATACATACCCGAAAATAACAAAAAAAGTAATATATTACACATTCTAAATTCACTGAAAAAAATTGGCATTACATGTGTGTCACTATTACTGAATGTTCTATAGAGGAGAACAGAGGTATTGTGGATCCTCACAAATCAGTTATTACTCTTGCTCAACATGTTTCATGGGACTTTGGCGCTTCATCAGGAGAGTATTGTCAATGGATCTGCAGCAAAACAACACCCAAAATTTCCCTACGGCGGATGTGGGGGGCACATTGAGCATGGACAACAATTAGAATTGAAATGACCGATAATAATTTTGGATATCCAGGGGGAATAGGACAGGGAGGGAATATAGATCTCTCAGAGGAGAGGCGGATGGTGTGTGGCTCCTATCCGAAGTCCACAGCTGCACTAAATCACCCGCAGAGAAATCTGCTTGGATTTATATGGTAACCCTCAATTTTCTTCTCTGCAATTGTCTTATTCCCCCTGGATATCCAAGATTATTATCGGTCATTTCAGTTCTAATTGTCATCCATGCTCATTGTGCCCCTCACATCCGCTGTAAGGGAATTTTGGGTGTTGTTTTGATGCAGATCCATTGACAATACTCTCCTGATGAAGCAGCAAAATCCCACGAAATATGTTGAGCAAGAGTAATGCATGATTTATACCTCTGTTCACCTCCATGGAGCACATTCAGTAATAGTGACAGTAATAGTGACAAAAATGTAATGCCGATATTCTCCAGTGACCTTAGATAGAACATGTAATGTATTAAGTTTTCTGTTATTTCGGGATAAGTATCTTTTTTTTTTTTCTTAAATAATTGGTATTAATAAAATATACTCTGTTCAAGTTGGTACTGCGATAGTCCATCCTTCTCTTTACCTTCCTCCTCTTTGCAACCTGTTGGGGACAGGTTTCCAATTTTCTCAGGAGGTGGAATAATGTACAATCTTTACAAACATATGCCGTGTACACACGACCGTTATTCATGTCATTGAAAAAAACAATGTATTTCTCGACGTGATTCCTCTCAAGCCTGCCTTGCATACACACGATCGTGAAAAAAAAAATGCTCGAGCAAAGTGCGGTGACGAACAACACGTTCAATGGCACTATAAAGGGGAAGTTCCATTCGAATGGCTCCACCCTTTGGGCTGCTTATGCTAATTTCCCCATCTCATAACTTGCTTCTGAGCATGCACGTTTTTTCCCCCCTCGTTAAAGCGTACACACGACACAAAAAATAGAGCAGGTTCTAAATTTCTAACGGACATTTTTCACGTCGAGAAAAATGCTCTGGAGCCTACACACCATAATTCACTGCGGCATCGCAGTGCATTGATGGCTGGTGATTGGCCAAGCATGCACTATGACCCGCATGCTTGGCCAATCACAGCTTGCAAAAAGCGGAGAGCCATAATTGGCCAAAGCCAGGGTGGCTTTGGCCAATTATGGCTCAGGGGGTTTAGTACACGCCCCACACTATAAAAGGACGCCTGCAGGTCGGCCTTGTGTAGTGCGTTGCAGTGGTTAAGAGAGAACAGAGAGAGACAGGGAGAGTGTCATTTTTTGCAGGTAGATAGAGCAGGCAGGCAGGCTAGTCAGTTAAAGTTAGTGTGTAGAGGATATATATGCATCCAATGTGTTGTGTATATATATTTATACACTGTATAGTTTAGCTAGATCAGCTCTTCCTAATTTACTGGCAGGCAGGTGATTGTGCTAGCTGCAGTATTCTCACGTGGTGTATTGCCTGCAGTGTGCACCATAAAGCTACATAGTGTGTGTACTGCCTTTGTCCTCTGCAGTTTGCACCTAAAGCTACTTGGTGTGTACTGCCTGTGTCCTCTGCAGTTTGCACCTAAAGCTACATAGTGTGTGTACTGCCTTTGTCCTCTGCAGTTTGCACCTAAAGCTACTTGGTGTGTACTGCCCGTGTCCTCTGCAGATTACACCTAAAGCTACATAGTGTGTGTACTGCCCGTGTCCTCTGCAGTTTGCACCTAAAGCTACTTGGTGTGTACTGCCTGTGTCCTCTGCAGTTTGCACCTAAAGCTACACAGTGTGTGTACTGCCTTTGTCCTCTGCAGTTTGCACCTAAAGCTACTTGGTGTGTACTGCCCGTGTCCTCTGCAGATTGCACCTAAAGCTACATAGTGTGTGTACTGCCTTTGTCCTCTGCAGTTTGCACCTAAAGCTACTTCGTGTGTACTGCCCGTGTCCTCTGCAGTGTGCACCTAAAGCTACGTGGTGTGTGTACTGTCTGTGTCTGTGCTATTGTTCTCAATGATTTTCATCCATATTGCAGGGACCAGACATTACATTAAAGCCGCAAGCATTTTTAAATTACTTTTTCCTTATAGTAATCTAATTTTGTGCAGGGACAGTTCTAAACATGTGCCACTTTACAGGCATACTATAGACACCCAGCAGGTACGATATTTAAAGGAATTTTTAATTTTTAATTTTTTTTATTTAAGCATCATTAAAATCACTGCTCCAGACGTCAATGGGGTTCTAAATGTTCACGCGAACGGTCGGTCCGTTCAAAGGTTCTGGTGCGAACCGAACAGGGGGGTGTTCGGCTCATCCCTAATGACCACTAAAAGGTGAAACCATGCGGCACACAATAGTTCCACCACAATTACTTTATAGAGCTTAGGGATCCCTTTTGTCAATAATGAGTGTAATCATCTTCACATAAAAAAAAAAAGATGTGTTGCATTTTTCTTACAATCACTGCAGGATTGTAGTGTGAACATTGCACACTAAAAATATTGTGTCTTTGCAGAGAACCCATAACAGGAAGTGATTAAGCGAGAACCTTCATGGCAGGATCACTGAATCATATAAACATACTAAAGCTTTTTGTAAAATCTTAGTGCTTGGACTTAAACCTACTTTATATGCAGAACCATCCGCAGAGCCCTGTCTTAAAATTAACACAAAAAAAATGAGTGCAGGCAAAACCACATTTAGTAGACTATTACAAGGCTCCTGGCTATTTGTTTTGAAGGCAATGCCAATATAAATATTCAAGAACAAACAAATGTATCTACATCCAAGAACAAAAATGCAATATATTGCAGCCTATCATTTCTTAGATGTGGTGGCTGCATTAGTTTTAATTTTTTAGGCATTTTTTTTTTTTTAATGTGTGGTCAACAATGGCCATTCATAACTCAAAAAAAGTACTTTTTATTGGTATATTAGCTATGGTCATTGTTCATTGGCCCACTGCATGTAGGAACATTTCTACCTTCTGTACTTGCTTCTGAGCTGGACTATGGGCTAGGGAGCAGTGCACAAGATTGCAACTAATAAGTACTGCTCATTCCACACTAACAGAAGTGAGGAGGAAAATGAGAGGGACAGGAGCTCATTGAGAACATGACAGGGAGGCAGAAAAATACAGTAATGCCGCGTACACACGATCAGATTTTCCATTGGAAAAACCTTGGATGTTTTTTCTGACCGAATTCTGCTCAAGCTTTGCTTGCATACACACTGAACTTTCGTCCCTCAAGAACGCGGTGACGTACAACACTACAACGAGCCAAGAAAATTAAGTTCAATGCTTCCGAGCATGCGTTGAATTGTTTCTGAGCATGAGTCGGAATTTTGCGTGTCGGAATTGCTACAGGCGATCTGATTTTCCGATAGGAATTTTTTCCATCTGAAAATTTAAGAACCAGCTCTCAATCTTTTGTTGGTGGGAATTCCGACAGCAAAAGTCCGATGGAGCATACACACGGTCAGAATTTCCGTTCAAAAGCTCACATCGGACTTTTGCTGTCTGAATTTTCGATCGTGTGTATGGGACATTAGAAACAATTGCATGAAAAATAGTGGATGTGTATAGATTATTTGTGGAGAATAAGGATATACTGTAGTTTATTCTCACTTTAAGTTTTCAAATAGTGATCTGATCCGTAACACACTTCCTCTGATTGGGTGGCTATGCTCACTCCTCCACTATATCTATGGGGGAGCAATGTAGACAGCCTTGAACAGCAACATTGTCAACCTACAGCAAGGGTAGTGTTAACTTAGCCATACACTGTAAGATTTCTCTTTTCTCTTATCACTCGATTCCCCCAGTCAGCCTGGATGGACAAATCTCCCCTGCTGGCTATTGTATTCTGACAGTCAGCACCTTGCGGCTGTCTACATGGCCTACCTAACAATTCTTTTTTCCAGATCCTCAGAGAGTTCTTTGCCATGAGGTGCCATGTTGAACTCTCAGTGACCAGTATGAGAGAGTGAGAGCGATAGCACCAAATTTAACACACCTGCCCCCATTCACACCTGAGACCTTGTGACACCAACGAGTCACATGAAACCGGGGAGGTAAAATTGATAATCGGGCCCAATTTGGACATTTTCACTTTGGGTTGTACTTACTTTTTTGCCAGCGGTTTAACCACTACCCGACGGCCGTACGACTTTATACGGCCCCGGGGTGGTTGTCAATCTCTAACAGGCCGTATAAAGACGGCCTGCGCGCGCATCCTGCGGCGCGCGCGTGCTCGCCGCATTGCTGAGATGCCGATGCGAGTGCCTGGCGGCCGTGATGTCCGCCAGGGACTCGCAATCGGCGGCTACAGGGACAAGACGTGGAGCTGTCAGGGGAGAGAGGAGACCGATCTGTGTCCCTTGTACATAGGGACACAGATCGGTCACCTCCCCCAGTCACCCCCCCTCCACCTACAGTTAGAACACAATTTAGGGTACACATTTAACCCCTTCCTCACCCCCTAGTGTTAACCCCTTCAATGCCAGTCACATTTATACAGTAATTAGTGCATATTTATAGCACTGATCGCTGTATAAATGTGAATGGCGCCAAAAATGTGTCAAAAGTGTCCGATGTGTCCGCCATAACGTCGCAGTCACGAAAAAAATGCTGATCGCCGTCATAAGTAGTAAAAAAAATTAATAAAAAATAATAATAATTCTGTCCCCTATTTTGTAAGCGCAATAACTTTTGCGCAAACCAGACGCTTCTTGCGATTTTTTTTTTCTTTTCCAAAAATATGTAGAAGAATACGTATCGCCTAGACTGAGAAAAAAAAATGTTTTTTAAAAAAAATTGGGATATTTATTATAGCAACAAGTAAAAAATATTGTTTTTTTTTTCAAAATTGTCGCTCTATTTTTGTTTATAGCGCAAAAAAAAAAAACGCAGAGGCGATCAAATACCACCAAAAGAAAGCTCTATTTGTGGGGAAAAAAGGACGTCAATTTTGTTTGGGAGCCACGTCGCACGACCGCGCAATTGTCAGTTAAAGTGACGCAGTGCCACAAGCTGAAATTTCACCTGGTCAGGAAGGGGTATATGTGCCCAGTAAGGAAGTGGTTAAACAATAATGGCTGTGTGTTGAGTTATTTTGAGGGGACAGCAAATGTACACTGTTATACAAGCTGTACACTCAGGGCCAGATTCAGAGACATTTGCACTGGCGCAGTGTATCAGAGATACGCTACGCCGCCGTATCTTACCTGGCGGAATTTTTAATCCAGGAAGATTTTGCGCCGTAAGTTACGGCGGCGTAGTGTATTTCTCGGCGCGTATTTCTAATTGGGCGGGTAGGGGGCGTGATTCATTTAAATGAAGCACGTCCCCGCGCGCCTTTTTGAAATGCGCATGCTCCGTTTTTAAATTTCCCGCCGTGCTTTGCGCGAAATGACGTCGCACCGACGTCATTTTTTGAACGTCGACGTCAGTTACGTCCTTTCCTATTCATGGACGAGTTACGCAAAAAAAAAAAATTCAAAATTCGATGCGGGAACGACGGCCATACTTTAACATGGCAGGTCTAAATATAGGCCACAAAATAGCAGCTCTAACTATACGCCGGGAAAAGTACGCCGGTGTATCAGTAGATACGCCAGCGTACTTCTTCTGTGAATCTGGCCCTTACTACTTTACATTGTAGCAAAGTTTAATTTCTTCAGTGTTGTCACATGAAAAGATATGATAAAATATTTACAAAAATATGAGGGTGTACTCACTTTTGTGAGATATTGTAACTAAGGAGGCTACTGAACCTGATGACAGGTTCTCCTAAGGGAAACATCAGGGCTCTATTAGACCTGTAAAGTCAACTCTGCAAGCTGAAAAATGTGAACAATTATTTGCTGATCTCCTGCAGGTCTGTATCTTGACACCTGCCATGGAGGTTTCAAGAAGGGACCAGTAAGCTTGGGAACATGGCGGGGGGACGGAGTCTAATGCCCTGTACATATGATTGGTTCGTCTGATGAAAATGGTTTGATGGACCGATCGTGTGTAAGCCCCATCGTTTTTTTCCCATCGGTGAAAAAACTAGGAACCTGTTTTAAAATTATCTGATGGTTAAAAAAACGATAGAAAAAAACTGATCGTCTGTGGGTAAACCCATCGGTTAAAAATCAACGCATGCTCAGAATCAAGTCGACGCATGCTCGGAATTTGCACTGAACTCCATTTTTCTCAGCACGTCGTTGTGTTTTTTACATCACCGCGTTCTGACACAATCGTTTTTTTTAACTGATGGTGTGTAGGCAAGACTGATGAAAGTCAGCTTCATCGGATATCTGATGAAAAAATCCATCAGACCGTTTTCATCGGATGAACCGATCGTGTGTACAGGGCATAAGGCGGGGGTGTCTATCGCTTCTGGCAGGAAGCTGGCACTCGGGACAAAGCTGCTGTAGAGGCTGCTGATGCTTTTTACCAGCATAACTATTATGTGGGTGGCAGCATAAAGGTTAGAGGAAGTTGAAAAATAACAGACTGACCAACAGGACCAACTGGAAATACAACTATGTTACAGGGGAACTCCGAAAGGCAAAGACTGCAGTGTTACGGTAATTCTACTGACAGACTGCATTATATATGCTATTTTTGGGTTTGCCCATAGTTCCACTTTCAACTCTGATACTATAATTGCTTTCGTAATAATTGGGTGGAAGTCATTGAAAAGAAAACACATTTAAATTATCCTAAATGACTTCACAAGGGCAGTTTCTCCATGTGTGACTCATGATAAAGCCAAACAGTACTGAACACTGCTCTGTCGCTGGGCCTTGTAGTAGTAGTCTCCTCTGCTACTGTTGTAGCTACTCCTAAGTACTACCTACACGTATTACAGTGTCTTAGCTAGATTCAGGATGGCGAGCGCATACTTGCGGCGGCGTAGCTTATGGCATTTAGGCTACGCCGCCGTAAGTTAGCGAGGCAAGTACATGATTCACAATGTACTTGCCTGCTAAGTTACGGTGGCGTAGCCTAAAGCGGGCGGGCGTAAGGGCGCCTAATTCAAATTAGGCTGAGGGGGCATGTTTTATGATAATTAGGCTTGACCCGACGTGATTGACGGTTTTTTGGAACTGCGCATGTGCCGTGCGCCTACATTTCCCAGTGTGCATTGCGGCTAAGTCCGCCGCACGGGCCTATTGATTTCAACGTGGACGTAAACAATGTAAGCCCCTATTCTCGGACGACTTACGCAAACGACGTAAAATTTTCGAATTTCGACGCGGGAACGGCGGCCATACTTAACATTACTATTTCATCTACATTCGTGAATAGGCGTACATTCGTGAATAGGCGTATCTAGTGATTTACATATTCTACGCCGACCGCAATGGAAGCGCCACCTAGCGGTCAGCCTAAATATTGCACCCTAAGATAGGACGGCGCAAGCCGTCGTATCTTAGATAGGTTTAAGTGTATCTCTGTTTGAGAATACACTTAAACTTATGACAGCGCAAATTCCGAGTTAGGTCGGCGTATCTACTGATACGCCGGCCTAACTCTTACTGAATCTGGCCCTCTATTTTTGTCTAGCCTAGTGATTTAAAACATTCCATAGCACAATTGTTGTAGAGATTGTACATACACAAGATTGGCTACTCACCTGAAGACAGCAAGGGCCAATGACCACAGGACTAGAGGTCTTCGCAGTTCAAATTTTTTCCTTTCTTTCATAACTCGCTGGGCCCAAAATATTATTGTAGCATATAGAACAGAGAAAAAGAAGGACTTGCTCCTGTGCAAGAGAAAAATAATATATTACTGAAATTCAGGCAAGACTTGGTTTGACATTTTTAAAGCTTTGTTCAGATACAGGGGCCTATTTATCAATGTTTGGAGCCAAGATCAACACAACGTTCACCCAAGATCCACACATTTTTCACATAAGATTTATTTGAAAAATGTAGGGTGAAAACATTAGTAAACAGACCCTATAGTAAACATGTATTCAGATATTTTATCCTCCTTTTCCTGATTTGTTTTCTAGTTGAAAAAACTCCACACATATAGGCTGATTCTGTTTTTTAGAAGGTGCACATTGTAGTCACGACATGAGCTCTAAAATCTGCTGTACCTATGGATATGTTTTTCAAAAAGATAGATCTGATTATACAGACATTTGATACAAGTCCATGAATTGCCTCCAAATATGATTATATGATATAGATTTCATACTTTTGATCTTTGTCATAATATTGTTATTGGAATTCAAAGACATATACAGTGGAACCTCAGTTTAAGATAGGGTGATCAGACATCCCCGGTTTCAGGGGACAGTCCCCGGATTGAGGACACTGTCCCTGGACCAAGTCTATCCCTGGCTTTGTCCCCGGATTGGATTTAAACAGGGGCTGGGGCAATTTCATGGACAGTCAGTGCAGAATAAAAAAAAAAAAATCAGACTTACACCCCCCGCCGCTCCTACTAGCTTAGGGGGGGGGGGGGGTATTTTTTTCCATTATCTGTGCCTCTTTCTGATGATCATGTGCTGGTCGGAGCAGAGGGAATATTTCTTTAGTTTCGGGTGCATGACCATTCCGCTCCACTCGCATGTTCTTCTGCTTTGGCTCAATTCCTTTGGCTCAAGTCCTTCGCTCCCCACCCAGTAGTAGCCAGGGCCCGGAGAGTAAGACTTGACAGACTGTGAGGTGGGCGGCGACGGGCAGAGAGTCGCTGATTGCCGCCATTACTAGTTAAAAAAAAATATGTCCCCAGATTTCATTTTAAAAATCTGGTCACCTTAGTTTAAGAGTAACTTGATTTGAGAGCGTCTTGATTTGCAAGCAACTTTTTTTCTTAAATTCTGACTCGGTTTGCGAGTGTTTACTCGCAAGACGAGCAGAATTCAAGCTAAATAGGCCTGCAGTACCTCATTTGGCCTGAGGTACGGGGGCGCAGAAGCCGAGCAGAGCCGAAAATAGGCCTGCAGTACCTCATTTGGCCTGAGGTACAGGGCGCAGGAGCCGAGAAAAGCCGAACATTGGCCTGCAGTACCTCATTTGGCCTGATGTACGGGGCGCAGGAAACGAGCCTAAGTGTCCTCGGGCCTTTTCGGACGTTTTCGGCGCTCTCTGGCGCCCCCCACCTATGGCCGCATTCGGTATGGCATTCCATTGAAGTCAATGCGGAACAAATTATTTTTGTTTCCATTGACTTCAATGGGAAAACTCGCTTTGATATGTGAGTACTTTGGATTACGAGCATACTCCTGAAATGGACTATGCTCGTAATCCGAGGTTCAACTGTATCTCAAACCAGATTCTTTGCAAAACAAATATGTATGGTAATTGTTAAAGCAGAGATTTAAATCTTGATTTATTATCTGGGATTGTTCTTCATTTGGATCATGTTTGGGTGTAATTGCCCAATTATAGGACCGTGGCACAGATTCTAAGAATAGGATTTGCAGACATTAACCTGTTTACGTGGGTTGATTATACTAGATGAAACATGACCAGGTGGAAGCAGGTGTGTTATATTGATGTAAATGAATTTGTCTTCTGTTTGTGCCAATATGAAAACAGTGCCAGCACTCTCACACACAGTGGTCAGACATTCACGCATGTGATGCAAAGTAGGTATTTGTTCTCGGCTATTTTGTTGTTCTAAGTCTATTTTGTACTTGCCAACGTGATCCTTCTGACAGTGAGATAACACAACATGGATCTCTCTCTTTCGTCACATAAAATGATCAACTTCCAAAAACACTGCATGTATTATTCTCTTTAACCGCTTGCCGAGCAGCCGCCGTCATTACATAGTTACATATTTAGTCAGGTTGAAACTAAAATTCATCTAATTAAACCATAAAAATAAATAAAAAATATCATACAATAGGCTATCCACTTAGGCAGTTGTTTCGACTTTGAGTTGATTCTGAGCATGCGCACTGGGATGCGCCCACGGGACGGCGCATGCGCCGTTCATTTTAAGTACTTCTATGGCGCTTGGCCCATCATTTGCATGGGGTCACGCCTAATTAGCATGGCTCACGCCCACTTCCACCTACGATGGCTTACGCTGAGGAAACCCAGCGTATCTTTAACAGCGAGTGGGAGCAAGTGCTTTGTGAATCCAGTGCTTGCCTCTGTGCGCTGTGCCAGGGTAGCGTAAAAGAGATACACTACGGCGGCATAAATATGCGCCGATGTATGTGAATCCGGGCCATTGTGTTTTTTTTCAAAATCATCGCTGTTCTTTTGTTTATAGCGCAAAAAAATAAAACCCACATAGGTGATCAAATACCATCAAAAGAAAGCTCTATTTGTGTGAAAAAAGGACGCAAATTATGTTTGGGTACAGCATCGCACGACCGTGCAATTGTCTGTTAAAGCGACGCAGTGCCAAATTGTAAATAGTACTCTGATCATGATTTTTGAACCACTTCAGCCCCAGAAGAATTGTCTGCTCAATGACCGGGCGACGCTGCACCCAAACAAAATTGACAAAAATGCGCTGATTACTGTAAAAATTTCACTGGCAGGGTAGGGGTTAACACTAGGGGGCAATCAAGGGGTTAATTGTGTTCCCTGACTGTGTGTTCTAGCTGTGGGGGGAGGGGACTGACTAGAGGAAATGACAGATCATGGTTCCTAGCTATTAGGAACTCACAATCTGTCTCTCCTCACAGAACCGGGATTTGCGTGTTTACACACAGTCCCTGTTCTGCCTCGCGCCTGCTATCCCGCCTAAAGGGACTGACGTACATCTACGAAGGTTTGCGGGATCATACCGACCTGCCACCGTATCATGATGGCGGCTGGTCAGCAAGTGGTTAATGCTTTGTACAATTGCTGATAGCTGAAGTGTAAACAAAAAAGTTGCGGTAGGTATCGGTAATTGGTATTGGCCAGTACTAAAAAAAGACCCTAATATAACTTAATGGTAATTTTTTTATTTCTTTACACATTACATTATTTTACATTACATTTCTTTGAATTTGATTGAAGCAAGGAGTATTGTGTCTTATTTTATTGCCATCTTGTTTGATAACCTAAAGTTCAGGGGTTGCAAATCTTTAAAATAAATAAGTTCTTCAGAATCGTGATCTTTATTCTAAGCAAAAGAAATTGTGATCCTCATTTTATCCAGAATCGTGCAGCTGTAATTGGTATATCTGTATATACCAACAGCAGGCAACAGCGCTGCCATCAGGGGGAACACATGCTGGGTTCAAACCCCTCCCCCAGATTGTCCTGCCCAAATATGCAGTTAGTGTCCCTGCTGCCACAGCCATGACATTTAGCAACAGTGCAGGCAGTGCAGCAATCAGAACCGTGCCTGAATGTATGGCGGCTGACAGCATCCACCGCTGCTGCTCACCTGCTGTCCTCAGCACTAGGGCTTTGTTGCTAGGACTGCCATGTCCTAGCAACCAATCACATGCTTACCCCTCCCTGGCATTCAGAGGAGGAGGAGGAAGTACCCTCTTCCAACTTATCCAATTCCAAATTCCAGCCTTTCAGCTTCCACCTGTCCTGTAGTCAACTGCTGCAATGAGAAGAAACGGATCCTGATGTAAGCTGGGGTCTTCACAATACTCCCTCCTCCTCTTCCACTACCCCAACTATTCTCTTAAACCACTCCACTCTCCTTACCCCACTCTTCTCTTTCCTTTAACTTTGGGGACCATATTAAAAGGGAATGTGCTCGCAACCTTTCTTCATAACTAATATCCTTCAGACCCTTAATTAGCTTTGTTGCCCTTCGGATGTAAGGTTGCTTTAGAGATCCTGATATAAAAGGGCTTTAGAGACTCTGATATAAGGTCGCTTTAGGGACCCTGTTGTAAGAGAGCTTTAGGGACCCTGATGTAGGGGGGACTCTGGAGACCTTGATGTAAGGGGGGCTATGGGGACCCTAATGGTAGGGGGGTTGACTTTGGGCATCCTAATGAAAGGGGGACTCTAATGTAAGGAGGTAAACTTGGGTCCCTGATATTAGGAGGGGGTTCTGGGGGGGCCTGGTGGCTTTGGGATCCTAATGTAAGGGGGAACTTTGGGGACCCTAATCAAAGTGGGGTCTCTGATGTAAGGGCAAACACTGCAGACCCTGATTTAAGGAGGGGGAACGTGGGGGACCATGATTTAAGGAGAGGGGAACGCAGGGGACTCTGATTTAAAAAGGGGTATCTCTGGAGACCCTGATTTAAGGAGGGGGAACTCTGGGGACCCTAGTTTAAGGAGAGGGGACTCTTGGGACCCTGATGTAAAGGAAGGGTGACTCTGGGGACACTGATGAAAGGAGGGGGGATTCTGTGGACACTGATGTATGTGGACCCCCCCCCTGGTCAGTGAGTCACTTACCTGTTCTCACAGGCAATGTGGTCGGCTTCTCTACGGGCTGTGTGCTTGGTGCTCGACTCCCCTGCGTGCTTCTTCTCCCTCCTCTCCTCCGTGTGTCTCCTTTTGGCCAATCCGATCATATTTCCTTTTGGCCAATTGGATGACGGGTCATCTGACCCATTTCCTGATTGGCAGGGAAGGGCTTCAGTGTTACAATAGCGAATATTCATTCGCTATTATAAGACAACTGGGTGGGCTCGGAGCACAGTGCTCTGCACCCTTTTTTGAAGCCTATTATAAACTCTGGCTCTAATCACGTGCTTCAAAGAAAAAAACACCTCCCATGGGAATCTATGCTTCAGGGGGCCGGACACATAGATAGGGGGGGCACGCCCGTGCCCCCCTAGTGGACGGTCCGCCACTGCTGTACATGCACAAATGTTTTTGCCTTGCATTTCAATTTTAAACTGAATGGGTTGTTTTACAACGTGAAGGTTCATGTATAATTTATTCTAATAGCTGTAATAATAAATGTTAATATAAGTACAGATCTTTAAAGTGGTTGTAAAGCCATGAGGATTTTCTCTTTAATGGGTTCTATGCATTAAGGTGAAAAAACCTTCCATGCTGTAGCTCCCCCCAGACCCCCCCCTTTTTCTTTCCTGAGCCCGATCCAATCCAGCGATGTGCATGAGCACAGCGGCTCCAGCCACTGTCTCTCTCTCCTCATTAGACCAATTGATAGCAGCAGGAGCTGCTGACAATCAAATCCTGTGACACAGGAGCAGGGGGTGGGGCCGAGACCCTCTGTTTGTGCCAATGAGCGCAGCAGCGGGACTCAGAAGTGAGAACGCATAGGTGCCCCCAGGGAAATCAGCTTTGCGTGGGGGCACCTAATGAAGAGAAAGGGTCTGGATGGCCGGCGGGGCACCCCAGAAGAAGAGGAACGGGGCGGCTCTGTGCAAAAGCATTGCACAGAATGGATAAGTATAGGCATGTATGTTATTTTTATACAAAAAAAATAGGGTTTACAACTACTTGAACTTGTATTGAACATGCCATTTTTTTTTCAAAAGTTGTCTGTACCTCGCCCAAGTGTTTTGCTTAGTCACTGCTAGTAAATGTAAGTGCAAACATAGCCATTTCAATATACACCTCATTGTCAAACTGCTAAAATCAGACGTACCTTCGTGCAAAGTAAGAAATAATCCTGACCTTTGTTCCAGGAAGCTTCCTCATACATTCTCTTTAGAATACTATAGGACTTTCTCTTCTTTATGGGTGTGTATGGAATGCATAATTGTGAATTTATAAAGTCATATTTCAATGCAGACAAAAAATGCCAACCATGTGTTAGTTTACAAGATCAAATCATAAAATCAAGATGCAGTAGTTCTTTTTTTTTTTAAAGTGTATTTTGTGCGTGTACTCGAGAGAGGAGCCGGACTGCAGGAGTTGGGAGTAGGCAGACCTCCCCCAGAGGCAATCTGCCACCTTTCTCCATGCCTCGGGTGGCAACGGCGGGTGTGAGGGGGTCCTCCCACACAGCCCACCCTACCTGCTCCGCTTTGAAGCCCAACGGGGCAGAGGGACTCCCTATAAGGAAGTGAGAGGATTTGCCCGCTCAACCAGCCCCGTTAGTCCTTCGCCTCTCTTTTTAGAGACCGCGTGGTCAAAGTGCGTGCATGTTAACCCAATTTCGAGTGCGTGTAAGTGTGGTGGTTTTTGTGGGAGGGGGGTGGGTGTACTAAGCGCAGGCTTACCTCGCATAGCACACCCACCGGGAGCCGGGCTGAGACCACCAATCTCAATTCACATGTAGCCGAGACCGGGATCCGAACCCCTAGCTGCAGAGGTGAATGGCTTGTCAGCGCAGTGCCAATCGCGTTGAGCCACCGCAGCTCTAAGATGCAGTAGTTCTAATGGCACCATAGACTTAGGAGTGTAATCACAATATGACAGGTGGGGGATCGGGGGGCTGGCTGAAAAACAGCTAGATCAGACAGTTGTCATCTCTTGTTTATGCTTAGACATTGGGAGGACGTACCTCTTTGTCACCATGGAGGGTAAGGCCCCATACACACGATAGAATTTATCCGCAAATACGGTCCAGCGGACCGTTTCCGCGGATAAATCCTCTCGAGGATTTCAGCAGATTTTAATGCGATGGAGTGTACTCACCATTGCATTGAAATCCGCGCCGAAATCCTCTGGCGATGACGTGTCGCGCCGTCGCCACGATTATGACGCGGCGACGTGCGCGACGCTGTCATATAAGGAATTCCACGCATGCGTCGAATCATTACGACGCATGCGGGGGATCCCTTCGGACGGATGGATCCGGTGAGTCTGTACAGACCAGCGGATCCATCTGTTGGGATGGACTCCAGCAGATGGATATGTTCTGCATGTCAGCAAATATCCGATCTGCTGGAATCCATCCCAGGGGAGATATATCCGCGGAAAAAGATCCGCTGGCGTGTACACACCATAGGATCTATCCGCTGAAACCCATTTGCTGGGATTTATCTGAGGATGGATTCTATCGTGTGTACGGGGCCTGAGTACTCTCCAGACATTCCTAGAAAATCCAATCGGTCTGATTGACCCTGCCAATTAACACAGGTCAACCACAAGATGTGGGTTTATGAAATCATGTCCAGAGACAACAATCATTAGTAATTCATCCGACCATTAGTAATTCATTCAATCATTAGTAAACAATTGCTTACATCATTTGTATGTGGGTTTGGTTAGTTTGCAGTCTAAAATTAATCTATCCATCTATTTAAAATGTTTTCACACCCTACTCCCAACATCCACAGTTTCTTTAGGTAATGTAAAACATGCATATATTTTAATAAACCTGAACTCATGGGGCTCCCGGGCAATAGGAGATCATGGAAGCCCCCTGTCCCCACCCACACTCAAGCCACACCCACACAAAACCCAACCTACATATTGCAGCTAAGCTGCATAAAGGGGGTATTTAAATATCAACTGCAGCATAGCCTGCTGGAAGTTCCTGGCTTTTTTTCCGTAGAAGCTGCTGGGCACTTTCAGGTTTAACCACTTCCATACAGGGCACGTATACACCTTCCCGCCCAGACCAATTTTTAGCTTTCAGCGCTGTTGCACTTTAAATGACAATTGCGCGGTCATGCTACACTGTACCCAAACTAAATTTTTTATCATTTTGTACCCACAAATAGAGCTTTCTTTTGGTGGTATTTGATCACCTCTGGGATATTTATTTTCTGCAAAAAAAAAAAAAATTACCGAAAATTTAGGAAAAAAAAAATGTTTATGTTTCTGTTATAAAACATTGTAAATAAGTACGTTTTCTCCTTCACTGATGGGCACTGACGGGCACTGATAAGGCGGCACTGATGGGCACCGAGGAGGTGGCACTGATGTGGTGGCATTGATGGGCACTAATATGCGGCACTGATGGGCGGCACGGATGGACACTGATAGGCGGCATGGATAGGCGGCATGGATGGGCTTGGATAGGCGGCATGGATGGGCACAGATAGGCGGCACGGATAAGCACGGAAAGGCGGCACGGACGGGCACGGATAGGCGGCACAGACGGACACGGATAGGCGGCATGGATGGGCACTGATAGGCGGCATGGATGGGCACTGATAGGTGGCACGGATGGGCACTATTGTACGTGTTGTACTAATGGATGCCAATCAGTGCCAAACAATGCCTGCCAATCAGTGATGCCCATTGTAGGCACTGATTGGCATCCATTACGGCACTGATTGGCATCCATTTTGTGTGTCCTCCTCATCCCTGGTGGTCTAGGGTGACATCCTTTTTTTTTTTTACTGGTGGTCTATATGCCCATCCCTGGTGGTCCAGTGGGCATCCCTGGTGGTCCAGTGTGGGCATCCTCGGGGGGCTGTGCTGATGATCGATCAGCACAAACCCCCCTGTCACAGGAGCAGCCGATCGGCTCTCCTCTACTCGCGTGATTGGACACGGCTGATCACGTGGTAAAGAGTCTCCGTGAGAGACACCTCTTTACCTTGATCGGTGTTGCGGGGTGTCAGAATGACACCCTGCAACAACGATCGCCGCGATGCGCGCCCCCGGGGGCGCGCAGCGGCTCAGAATCCTGAGGAAGTCATATGACGTCCAGTCAGGATTCTACAACCACTTTGCCGACGTCAATATGTCATTGGCGGGCGGCAAGTAGTTAAAGAAGCAGCCATCTTTATGATACAACCAGGGGAGTTTTATGAAAGCAGTGGGCTTGTGTGCAAGATCGTAAGTTGGGCTCTAAAGCTAGAGAAAGAAGCAATTGCAGCAATTATTGAGTGTGGTTTTTGGGGGCTGTAGGTAGTGCCTGCTGGTTACATAGTATGTTACATAGATGACCGATGATTGAGGGTTTGCCTTGTGTGGCCGTTCTGCTCCAACTCAGCTGGTTCCTGACAGGGTTGCCAATCCCTCACAACTTTTTATGAAACATGGAAAATGTTTTTGACAGAATGCATTTTTTACTAAAAACCTGAGGTATGACAGAAACTCCTATTAGAAACTAAGAAGGGCAAGATGGTGTGGAGGGATAAAGGAAGAAGGGGGGTGGGGGAAGAGAGATAGAAATAGAAGGAGAGAGATGGAGGAGGAAAGTGGGGAAGGGGTGAGATAGAGAGGGACAGAGAGGGGGTGGGAAAGAGATGGGGTGATAGAGGGGGCGATAGAGAGGGGGGGTGACAGAGAGGGGGGAGAGAGCTGTCACAGAGCAACCACAGCCAATGCAGATTGGGGCTCGCTCGGCGGGGCCTCGCACCCCAGAGTTGGAAGATGATGACCGAAGGGAGAGGGGTGAAGGCATAGTTTCAACATCGGATTTGATTTTGATAGGACATGAGGACCGGTGGTCAACCAGGCAAATGCCCGGTTTGCCCTGTGGCCAGTCCGTTCCAGATTACGGACAGCAAAAAGATCATTGGTGGAATGATACTGAGTCTGTCAAAAAGCATTGGACCCAAAATTATGCAAGTATAATCAACTAGAATGTTAATCAGCCACAGCTCAAGGAACCCCTAGCAACTTTTGGAGGAATCCTAGGTTGAGACTGACTGGTCTAGTTCATGCATTGTAAACTGAGGAGTAGTGTGTTTTTACAAGAAAGCAGGTAATCCTCTGGTTCCTTTATTGTAAATACCAGAGTGTACCCTATAGGTATCCTCACTACAACTTCTGCAAGTGTTTCCGTTTTTTTTTTTTTTTCAGAAGCACCAGACTGGAAAAGCTTTGATTTTCACAAATGAGTTATATTGTCCTTTTTGCACATGTGTAGGACTTTATAGACATACCATCTAATTCTAGATGTAAAATCTGTTAGCTTTAGGTTGCCTTGTTTGCCAGAATTTGTCTGAAAATAAATGAAATGCCTGATTGGTTGCCAAGGGCACATCACATTATCTTTCCAACACAATGGGGTTGATTTACTAAACCTGGAGAGTGCAAAACCTGGCGCAGCTCTGCAGAGAAACCAATCAGCTTCCAGGTTTTTTTTTTGTCAAAGCTTAAAGTGGAGGTCCACCCTAAGAACAAGTATTTACCATTCAATCCAGCATACTGCCGACATGTACAGTATGCTGTTTTTTTGTTTTTTTTCGCTTTACATACTGTAGTAAAGGTATTTCTTCCCCCGGCTTCCAGGTAGTAAATCCCGCGGGACTGGGCATTCCTATTCGAGACTAAGTGATTGACGTATGACAAAAGCTTTCCCACGGCGCATAATGCGCGTCACGAGTTGCCGAAAGAAGCCGAAATGCGAGTCGGCGCTATACGGCGCCTGCGCACCGACGTTCGGCTTTTTTCGGAAACTGGTGACGCGCCTTTTGTGCCGGGGGGCAAGCTTTTGTCATACGTCAATCACTTAGTCTCGAATAGGAACGCCCAGTCCCGCAGGATTCACTACCCGGAAGCCGGGGGAAGAAATACCTATACTACGGTATGTAAAGCGAGAAAAAAAAACAGCATACTGTACATGTCGGCAGTATGCTGGATTGAATGGTAAATACTTGTTTTTAGGGTGAACCTCCACTTTAATTGAGCAACTTGAAGTTAGAATCTGATTGGCTACCATGCACAGCTGCACCAGATTTTGCACTCTCCAGTTTTAGTAAATCAACCCCAATGAACAGGAGTTCAACTCCTGAACCAAATGCAGGCGATAAAGGAACCGTTGATGCTTGTGGCTGTCCATATGCCAGTGAGCACATGACAGCAATATATGACATCATCTTATGGCTGTTTAACAATGGCCATATCAAGATGACACACATTCAATGTCACTGTAATGTGATGTAATAGAGAATCTAGTATTTCTCAGGCAGATCAGAAGGTATGCAACCACCACAAGCATGCAGTGGATAAACACTTCCAAAATTTCAGTGTGAACATACCTTCTACTAGGTAAGTACTTCTACTGATTTTCCTAGTAATATTGTGCACAGCATAAGGGTATGATAACTACTTGTCAATTCATAGGATAATTATTAGATATACCTGTAAATATTCTAGGAGAATTTGTACCTATGTTGGTCCTAGTACTGAAAGGATAGCTTGTCTCCAAGTGGTTGTAAACCCTGTTACACCAGTTTAACCTACAGGTAAGCCTATAACAAGGCTAAAGCCTTGTACACACGACCGAGAAACTCGACGGTGAAACACATCGTTTTGCTCGTCGAGTTCCTTGTTAGGCTGTCGAGGATCTCGGCGAGCCAAATTTCCCCATTCCCTTCAAGGAAAAAGAAGACATGCTCTCTTTTTGGCTCGACGAGATCCTCGACAGTTTCCTCATCGAAAAGTGTGCACATGACCAGTTTCCTCGGCAAAAAAAAAAAAAAAAACAGCAAGTTTCTTGCTGGTTTTTGCAGAGAAACTCGGTCATGTGTACAAGGCTTTACCTGTAGATACCTTGAATATCTCCTAAACCTGCACAGTTTAGGAGCTATTCAGTATATGCGCTGCTGTCGATGTCATCTGCGCATGCGCATTGAAGAAACGGGCCGCTGGTGCCGTTTCTTCAAGAGTCGTGCTGTGACCGGAGGCTCCCAAGTGCATGTGCAGGAGTGATGTCATTGCGGCTCCGGCCAATCACAGCGCCGGAGCCGCGAACCCAGACAGAAGTAACTCCGGAAGAAGATGTCCGCACTGTACTCGGAGGGCTGACTCCGATCCAGGGCATCGTTCTAAGGTAAGTATTTCATAATGAGCTAGCTAGCTCAGTATGCATTTGTCTTGCAGGGGGTTCTTTCCCCCCAAGGTTTACAACCTCTTTAACTCTTTAAAATGAACACTTTACACAATTGATTTGGGAGACAACAGCTGCAAAGATTATAGACTTGATAACAAATAAGCAAACATTGCTCCATGTTGGCACGCACATGAGTCAGACAGACCACAGGTTCAGGTCTAGCACATCTATAGCAAAATCAGTAAAATATACAAATAGAGATGACTGTTCACTATGATAATATTTATCCAAAAATGACACAGAATAAAAGCTATTTTTTGCCTGTAAATGCTGCTCCGAGCGCTTTATCAAAGAGTACATAATTGTAAAGACTTGATGATATAAAAGTTTTTTACCGGTGTCTTTTAATTTAATTAAACATGTATGTTCCTACCCTGGTTTTTAGAACTCACCAGTTCTCTTGCATCCATTGGATGGCTTCTTGGTCATCAAATTGCTTCTCGAAATCATATTCCTGTAGCAGAACCACTGAGAGGTTGCGCTCCTCCATTTTCCTGTGTGCATCTGAGCCTGTTCTCCTGCTGTGCTGTCTGTTGAATGAGAGAGGACCAGTAAAAGAAAAGCCAGCTAAACCGGTAATACAGTCCTGACACCCCGCCCTTATACACTACAGCCTACACCTGCCTATGACATATGTCAGGTGTGCAGCCTTTAAAGAGATAAGCTGTGTTACCAATCTGCAACACACATTCAAATCCTATCTGAGAATTAGATATTTATATAAAAGGTTACATTATGGAGTCGGATGCAAACATTTTAATACATTTAAAAAAAAGTGGACACATTGAACATTTAAATACGCTGAAGAGGACTACTATTTACAGTTAATATATCATGTCTACAGTTGTATGGCTGAAGTCGCATTGGGTTCGCAGGAAAATAGTGCAGGGACTTTTTTTTCCCCGCACTGGAATCGGATCGCATGGGTGTTCTCAACCATGAGATCCGATTCCTGTGCGAGTTCACAGTTCTAAAATAAAATAGCCTAAAATAAAAATTGGATTTTTCTGCAGTTTTTCTTGGTCGATCAAACTAACTGCTAGTAACATTTTTAAATGCTGTTGCTTGGAATAGAGAATTCCAATAATAAATACCTTTACATATTCTGACTGCATAGCATATCGGTTTATTTCAATGCTGAGTTAGTAGACCATATTTGTTTTGTTTAAGAAAATGTTGGCATCCATATTCTGTTGGGCATCTTAGAAAATAGAAATAAAATTTGCAAAGGCGTAATTTTTTAAATGTTCAACATGCATTGTACTGATATGTCCATTTTTTTAGGCTATCTGCATTATGTTATATTACACTATGATCAATTTATTTTTAATCAAGTAACTGTACGTGGTTAAAACCTGTGTTTTCCTGCCTTTTTAATTTCACATGCTTTTATATATATTTTTCACTAGGTTTTAAGCTGGTACATAGGTTTGGAAAAAATGAATATACGGACAGGGGGCCAGATTCTCAAAGAATTACGCCGGCGAATCAGCAGATACGCCGACGTAACTCAGAATCTAAGCCCGTCGTATGGTTTAAGTGTATTCTCAAACTGAGATACACTTAAACATGCCTAAGATACGACGGCCTGTGCCGTCGTATCTTAGGGTGCAATATTTACGCTGGCTGCTAGGTGGCGCTTCCATTGCGGTCGGCGCAGAATATGCAAATGAGTCGTTACGCCGATTCACGAACGTACGATTGCCCGTCGCAGTAAATTTACGCCGTTTCCGTAAGAGATACGCGGCGTAAAGATAAAGCTGCCCCCTAGGTGGCGTATCCAATGTTAAGTATGGCCGTCGCTCCCGCTTCGCAATTTGAAAATTTGACGTCGTTTGCGTAAGTCGTCCGTGAATGGGGCTGGACGCCATTTACGTTCACGTCGAAACCAATGACGTCCTTTAGGGACGGCGCATGCGCTGTACCTTCGGCGTGGGAACGCGCCTAATTTAAATGATCCACGCCCCCTACCTGGATCATTTGAATTAGGCGGGCTTGCACCGGGGGGATTTACGCTACGCTGCCGCAACTTTACAGGCAAGTGCAATCAAGCACTTGCCCGTAAAACTTGCGGTGGCGTAACGTAAATGCGATACGTTACGCCGCCGCAAATCTACCTGAATCTGGCCCAGGGTGCTTATCCTGATCATCTTTTTTTCATATTCTTCAAACCTACCCCTTCCCTACCAGGCCAATTCTGGCACTTCGCTCCTTCATGTAAAAATCATATTTTTTTTTGCTAGAAAATTACTCAGAACCCCCAAACATTATATATATTTTTTAGCAGAAACCCTAGGGAATAAATTGGCAGTCATTGCAACTTTTTATTTTGCACGCTATGTGCGCAATCATTTTTCAAACGCCATTTTTTGGGGGGAAAAAACGGTTTCATGAATTAAAAAATATCAAAACAGCAAAGTTAGCCCAATTTGTTTGTATAATGTAAAAGAAGATGTTACGCCGAGTACCTATCTTGTCACGCTTTAAAAGTATGCACACTTATGGAATGGCGCCAAACTTCGGTACTTAAAAATCTCTATATGCGAACACTTTAATTTTTTTTGCAGGTTACCAGTTTAGAGTTACAGAGGATGTCTAGTGCGATACCTCACATGTGTGGTTTGAACACCGTTTACATATGTGGGCGGGACTTACATGTGTGTTTGCTTCTGAGCGCGAGCTACCGGGGACAGGGGCGTTTTAATTTTTTATTTGTTTTTACTTCATTTTTTTATTTTTACACTTTATTCAAAAAAAAAAAATGATCACTTTTATTTCTATTACAAGGAATGCAAACATCTCTTGTAATAGGAATTGTTAGTGACAGGTCCTCTTTATGGAGAGATGCGGGGTCAATAAGACCCGACATCTCTCCTCCAGGCTGGAAAGCATGAGATCGGGAAAAAAAATTCACCAATCTCATGCTGACAGCCGCGATTGCAGCTTTGTTTACTCCTGGGTACCCGGGTGTGACGTCATAACGTCTAATACAGGTATTTGCTCCCACTTCTGGCAATAGATTTCACTGCGATCTACGCCGTATTCGGCCCCTCCTCTGTCCCCACCGCTGTCTTTTGGGAGACACACAGGTCCCAGAAGACAGCAGGGACCAGTGAGGACGTGCAGCGCGACTCACACATGCAGAGTGGGGAACCAAACTGTGAAGTTGCAAGGCTTAAAGTGGAGATCTTAGGTCAGTAGCTGCAGTATTTGGGGCGGAACTCCGCTTTAAAGTCAATCTAAACGTACCCTGCCCATAGTGTGACAATGCTGCAGTCATTTTACTGCAAAACAAACAGTGTTTTCACCCTGGTAAATAAAGAGATGACTGGATATACTGGCAGGAATAACAAGTGACAAAAGTATGTTACAAGGAGGACTGAGTAAGGCTAGGCTCACACTGTTGTGGTTTCCTTGTGGCTGCTTTTGCACGAACACATCGTTTCATTCATTGGAAAGGGCTGCTGTACCTATGAAAGATGCAAGGCAAAGGTCCCTGCACCTCTTTTATAATCGCAGCCACTGAAGCTGCAAGATTTCAGCAAATGGAAGTAGAACAAGTGAGTACCATGTGAGTGCCTTAAAGCGGAGTTCCACCTAAATATGGACTTCCGCTTTTCGGATTCCCTCCCCCTCCGGTGTCACATTTGGCACCTTTCAGGGGAGGGGAGGAGCAGATACCTGTGTAATCCAAGTATTTGCTCCCACTTCTGGCCATAGCTCGCCGCAGTATCTGCAGCGATCTACGCCATGTCCGGCACCCTCCTACACCCCCCCCCCCCTCACCGCTGTCTTCTGGGAGACACACAGGTCCCAAACAACAGCAGGGCCCAGTGGGATTCCGCAGCGCGACTCGCACATGAGCAGTGGGCAACCAGGAAATGAAGCCGCAAGGCAGGACTCCGCTTTAACCACTTAAGGACCGCCGCACGACTATATACGTCGGTAGAATGGCATGGCTGGGCACATGGGCGTATATATGCGTCCCCTTTAAGAGCCCGCTCGCCACCCGGTCCGAAGCTCTGTGACCATGCCCGCGGGATGTCCCGCGATTGGGTCACCGGAGCTGCAGAACGGGGAGAGGTGAGTGTAAACAAACCTGTCAGTGATCGTCCCTGATATTGAAAACGACGATCACTGACGTCACACATCCAGCCCCTCCCCACCCCCCTACAGTTATAAACACACATGAGGTCACACTTAACCCCTACAGCGCCCCCTAGTGGTTAACACCTTCACTGCAATTGTCATTTTCACAGTAATGAGTGCATTTTTATAGCACTTTTCACTGGGAAACTGATAATGGTCCCAAAAATGTGTCAAAAGTGTCCGATGTGTCGCAGTAACAAAAAAAAATCACTGATCGCCAGCCTTAGCAGTAGAAAGCGTGTCATGATCCTACGGGGTTAAAATGACCGCACCAGCCAAGAAGATACTGGCTGGAAAAAGCGCCCAGAGGCGATTCAGTTCGCATGCGTTGCGCTATACAAGTCATTCATTCATTCATTCATTCAAAAAAAATGATTAATATAAATGCCATAAAACTATCCCCTATTTTGTAAACGCTATAAAAAAATGTTTTTGCAAAAATAGGTAGAAGAATGCGTATTGGCCTAAACTGAGGAAAAAAATGTTTTTTATATATTTTTTAGGGATATTATAGCAAAAAGTAAAAAATATTGCATTTATTTCAAAATTGTCGCTCTATTTTTGTTTATAGCGCAATAAAATAAAAACCGCAGAGGTGATCAAATACCACCAAAAGAAAGCTCTATTTGGGAAAAAAAGACGCCAATTTTGTTTGGGAGCCACGTCGCACGCCCGCGCAATTGTCAGTTAAAGCGACGCAGCGCCGAATCGCAAAAAGGGGCAATGTCCTTAACCTGCATAATGGTCCGGGTCTTAAGTGGTTAAACAACAGTCCTAATTTATGATAGCTGGGATGAGCAGTTACATTAATAACAAACCCCAACACATACACACAAATGTGCTTGTCAATAAATAGGTTTTTATTAGTTCTTTTGTTGTTTAAACTAAACTGCAGCCCTGTAATTCATGGCTCTTTGTATGTAAAGTGCTTTGTTTAGATGTTTACCGCGGCACAAATAATGGTGCAGTGATCACGGTGCTGCCATTTTGCCCTCAGGGGATTCCAAGAGAACTTTGTCTATGAGTATGCACTTGTTCTCCTGCTTCAAGACATGTTTCACCTTTTTGTAGTTACTATGGGAACAAATTTTAAAAAAACACTCTATTAGGTATGTTGTAGAGACAGAAGCTTCCTGGCTACAACAGTCAGCGTAGAAGAATATCAATAGTTGCTATTTGCAACTATTTAGCATTTCACACAGATTGATAGCTGCTGTACATGTCACATTCTTTCCATATCGGAGCAGCCTGCACATTTCAGGCTGTGATAGTTTCTAAGAACCATGCAGTTACCCAACCCATGAATAAACTTTGATCTGTAGAGGAAGTGTGCAGGTCATTCAGTTCAATGAGACATCTCCCATGCAAGAGGAATAATAACCCTCAATAAAATCCACTTTTTATATATCCTGTGGACAGCACTTGTTTTCATAGTTATTTCAGGGACAATAAAATGAATGTCTAGTTATGCGACCTTCCTATCTTTAAAATACATTTAAATGTGTTTCATATAAATATATATATACTGCAGTGTACAGTATATACGCTATATTGTCAAAAGTACTGGGACACCTGCCTTTACACGCACATGAACTTTAATGGCATCCCAGTCTTATAGCTAGATTCAGTAAGAGTTAGGCCGGCGTATCGGTAGATACGCCGACCTAACTCTGAATCTGCGCCGACCTAAATTTAAGTGTATTCTCAAACTGAGATACACTTAAACCTATCTAAGATGGGTGCAATATTTAGGCTGGCCGCTAGGTGGCGCTTCCATTGCGGTCGGCGTAGAATATGTAAATCACTAGATACGCCTATTCACGAACGTACGCCCGGCCGACGCAGTACAGATACGCCGTTTACGTAACGCATTATCAGGCCTAAAGTTATTCCATCAAATAGCTGGAATAGTAATGTTAAGTATGGCCGTCGTTCCCGCGTCGAAATTCGTAAATTTTACGACGTTTGCGTAAGTCGTCCGTGAATAGGGATTTACGTCATTTACGTCCACGTCAAAACCAATAGGCCTGTGCAGCTTACTTTGCCGCAATGCACACTGGGATATGTAGGCGGACGACGCATGCGCCGTTCCAAAAAAAACGTCAATCACGTCAGGTCAACCCAAATTAACATTAAACACGCCCCCTCAGCCTATTTTGAATTAGGCGCCCTTACGCCCGCCCGCTTTAGGCTACGCCGCCGTAACTTAGCAGGCAAGTACTTTGTGAATCATGTACTTGCCTCGCTAACTTACGGCGGCGTAGTGTAAACACGATACACTACGCCGCCGCAAAGTTAGGGCGGGCTATGTGAATCCAGCTATTAGTCCGTAGGGTTCAATATTGAGTTGGCCCACCCATTGCAGCTATGGTAGGAGGTTAGGTTTAGGAGTGTGTCTATGGGAATGTTTGACCATTATTCCAGAAGCCCATTTGTGGGGTGAGGCTCTGATGTGGATGAGAAGGCCTGGCTCGCAGTCTCCGCTCTAATTCATCCCAAAGGTGTTCTATCAGGTTGAGGTCAGTCAAGTTCCTCCACTCAAAACTCGCTCATCCATGTCTTAACCTTGCTTTGTGCACTGGTCCAAATCATTTGGCGGAGGGGGGGATTGTGTTGTGGGGTTGTTTTTTTAAGCGGTTGGGCTTTGCCCCTTAGTTCCAGTGAACAGAAAGTCTGAGGCCCTGTACACACGATCGAACATGTCTGCTGAAACTGGTCCGCAGACCAGTTTCAGCGGACAGATGCGACCGTGTGTACAGCCTAGCAGACAGGTTTCCAGACAAAAGTTTTAAAGCATGCTTTAAAACTTATCTGCTGGAAACCCTTCCGTCCGACATGTCCGCTGGTTACTACGCTTAACTAGCGGACCGAAATCTCCTGCATGCGCTGAATGGATTAGACGCATGCGTGGAAGCATTTTACTTCCTGGTTTGCGGACTTGGCGGCATCAACATCACCGCCACGTCACCGCGCTGTCTGTCCGCGGGGATTTTGGTTTGATGGTGTGTACAACCATCAGACCAAAATCTCAGAGCGGACATGTACGATGAAAACGGTCTGCGGACCGTTTTCATCGGACATGTTCGCTCGTCTGTACAAGGCCTTAAGGGGTCACCATACCAAGACATTTTAGACAATTTCATGCTCCCAACTTTGTGGGAACAGTTTGAGGTTGGCCCCAGGGGCGGACTGACAACTCATGGGGCCCCCGGGCAATAGAAGATTATGGGGCCCCTCTGGCTTACAGATGGCCACCACGCCAGGAGGTAGTGCAGAGGCGGGCAGCTAAAATCTTGGGATATTCACATTAAAAGCATGTCATTTTCGGACATATCAGGGACAGATCTTAAAAAAACACAGATTTTTACATACTGTCCCTGGTTTTACTGAGCCTGGCAACCCGGATGGGGCCCCCTAGTGGCATGGGGCCCTCGGGCAGTGCCCGATTGACTCAATGGTCAGTCCGCCCCTGGTTGGCCCCTTCCTGTTCCAACATGACTGCACACCAGTGCACAAAGAAAAGTCCATAGAGACATGGATGAGTGAGCTTGGGGTGGAGGAACTTGACTGGCATGTACAGAGTCCTGACCTCAACCCGATAGAACACCTTTGGAATGACCTAGAGTAGAGATTGCAAGCCAGGTCTTCTTGTCCAACATCAATGCCTGACCTCCAATGCTGTATTCTGGCCTAGGCCAACAAGGCCCAGGCCTAGGGCAGCACTTTGCAGGGGGGCAGCACGGAAAGTGTCCCCGCTGGCTTGTGCTACAATGTAGGTGTAACGCACGCTGTTTCTAATTTTGACTGTCCTATCATCCTGGACCACAAACCTTCCTCACTGTGCTATATGTTTTCTGCTGTACCATTGGCGTGGTTATATCTTTCTAGTCCTCTAAATAAAATTATAAGAAATTTGTGCTTGAAGTAGAACTATAGGCAACACTTTTTCTTTAATTTTGGATAGAGTAAGGGGGGGGGGGGGGGGGTTATAGCCCCTGTCAGTTTATTTATTTTATTTTTTTTTGACCATCCCTGTCCCATTGCAGAGATTTCCCTTTACTTTCTGTCCCATAGCTGCACAGGAAGTGATAGGAAATCTATGCAAATTAAGGGAATCCATTCCCCCACCCAGGCATTGAGAACTAGTGTCCCCACTCGAAAATGTCAGGGTGGGTCTTAAACAGAAAGGGGTGTGGCCATGACAGGAAGTGGGTGGGTCATATTTAAATTAGGGGGTGCACAAGTTTAGTCAGGTCTAGGGCAGCACAAAACCTAAATAAACCACTGTACAAGACTTGCACCTAGGAGCATCAATTGGCGTGTAAAGGCCCCGGCTGGGTATTAATCCAAAGAGGGATTGACCTCTGGTAATACAGGGTCAGTAGTAGCTGGTAAGTAGGCATTTTTTGCATTTGGTGGTGGTGATGTCACAAGAGGATTCTTTATCATCGGTGGTGGATGCCGATGATATTCAATCAAATATCTTTCTACCCTTGTAGTATTATGTTAGCGTGAGGAGTTGCTGCTTTCAGGGATAATTTCACGATATATTATACATTAGCGCAGTTGTTTCTTTCTTTTTTCTTTTCATTAAAAAGTTTTCAGGTAATTCCGGTAGAAATATCAATTGTTTGGTCACAGTTAAGCCCTGTACACATGATTGGATTTCTGATGGAATAAAATCCGATGGATTTTTTTGTCAGATATCCGATGAAGCTGATACCAGCTTTTGTTGCCAAAGGTTTTCTCCGCAGTAAATCATTACATCTATTGATATTTTTGTTGAATAAATGATTGAAAAAGCAATTTGTTCTTGTGTTCTTATTCAAGTACATCAACTTTATCTGTAAGCACTGGTTGAATATGTTGAAAATGTCAACTTTATCCACCACGGGGTGTACCTAATGTGTCACATGACTGTGTATATGACTATATGTGACTATATACGCCGATTAGCCACAACATTATAAACTATGCTCCATAGCAAGACCTCCCACATTATACTGGATAGGTCCACTTCTGTATAATTTGTTGCTCTACTGTCCTATCGCCTATAAAAATGATCAAGTGGTGGAACTGCCGCTATGATCATTCTTATGGTGCACAGAATTGCCTGCTGAAAATAGTGATATTTGAATGCTGCCTGTAGCTGCACCCATCATTCAGATATCCCCACTGAAAGTCCAGGACGTCATATGACATCAATTTGTTTGTATCATGTGAAAGATGATGTTACCCCAAGTAAATAGTTACCTAATATGTCAGCAATTGGCAGCAATTGATGGGCACAGTGGTGGCAATTGATGGGCACATTGGTGGCAATTGATGGGCACAATGATGCCGCATACACACGATCTGTCCATCCGATGAGAACGGACCGATGGACCGTTTTCATCGGTTAACCGATGAAGCTGACTGATGGTCCGTCGCGCCTACACACCATCGGTAAAAAAAACGAACGTGTCAGAATGTGGTGACGTAAAACACAACGACGTGCTGAAAAAAACTAAGTTCAATGGGCCAGATCCTCAAAAGGGATACGCCGGCGTATCTACTGATACGCCGTCGTATCCCTGTTTCTATCTTTGGAACTGATCCACAGAATCAGTTTCCAAGAGATAGACAGAAGATCCGGCATGTGTAAGAGACTTACACTGCCGGATCTTAGGATGCAGTACCGCATCCGCCGCTGGGGGCATTTCGCGTTGAAATGCCGCTTCGGGTATGCAAATTAGCACTTACGGAGATCCACGAAGCTTTTACGCTTCGTTTTTTCTCCATAAGTATTAAGTTGCATGTGTAAAATTAGGGCTGCTTTTACAAAGTGTAAACTGATTACACCTTGTAAAAGTAGACCCTTCTGTCCATTGACGCGTTTTTTTTTTTTTTGTTTTAAATTTTTTTTTTTTCGCCGTATCTTTTTTTTTTCCCGACGCAACTTTATTGACCCGACGCGATCCACAAAGCTTGGCGTAACGTAATTTCGCGCTATGCACGTCGGGAAAATGACGTCATGAGCATGCGCAGTACGGCCGGCGCAGGAGCGCGCCTAATTTAAATGGGAATCGCCCCCATTTGAAGAGGAACGCCTTGCGCCGGCGAAATTTAAGTTACACAGCCGAAAATTTCTAGGTAAGTGCTTTGTGGATCGGGCACTTAGGTAGAAATTTTAAGGCAGTGTAACTTAAATGGAAAAATTTACGTTACGCCGGCTCTTTGTGGATCTGGCCCAATGCTTCCAAGAATGCGTCGACTTGATTCTGAGCATGCATGGATTTTTAACCGATGGTTGTGGCTACTAACGATCGTTTTTTAACTATCGGTTAGGAATCCATCGGTTCATTTTAAAACAAGTTGGCTTTTTTTAACCGATGGTTAAATAACCGATGGCGCCCACACACGATCGGTTTGGACCGATGAAAACGGTCCATCAGACCATTCTCATCGGTTTAACCGATCGCGTGTACGCGGCATGAGGCTGCAATTGATGGGGAGTTTTTTTTGTTTGTTTGCGTCCCCCCAAAAATTTTGAGCACCAACCGCCACTGGTTTTGGGGTGATTTGGTAGAGGGAAACCTGATTTACAGTTTGCCCAGGATTGTTAAGTACTCATCTGGGTCCCAGAATTCAGAAACTCAGAGAGATTTTGGGTATTGAAGAGCCTCCAACCCTGACTACGGGTACTGTGATCCTGAAAGGGTTAAGTTGCCTGTAAAAGAGAGCTAAAAATGGCAGGAAGAAGTCAGCAGGTGTCCATGAGATGTGGTGTGGTGTGGAGCAGGACACAGCTTGTGAGAAGGAGCTGTGTACTGTGTGGGCTACTGAGACACTATGACTAAGCACTAGTTTCAGTGTGAAACGTGTCAGAAGTCAGGTTTTATTTTGCTGTGACTTGTAGTGCTGTCCTTTTAATAAAAGGCTACAATTTGTTCAGAGTGCGGCTGTCCAGATCTTTGTTCCTGCTTTGCTAAGTGCATTGCCTGCACCTGAGTTGTCTGCAACGGAGGATATTCATCTGGGTTCCCACCTATTCCCTTTTATTCTGCTGACATGTAAGTGCATTACTTTTAGTAAAGATCAATTGTAAGGATTTTACACTGTTTGGCATCGTATCTCTTTGTTGGGGTAGACCATCTGGTAACATGGTGTGACACAAGAGGATTGTCGATTTACCTATTGGGTATTTGGAGTGATCTCCTTCGTCAAGTATTTGAGATACATGAGCCTTTTTTTAACCCCCCCCCCCCCCATAATAGGTGGTCAACGCTCTCTGGTAAGAGCACATTCATTGATTGGTGGTGGTATTCACAAGGTGGAGGACTTTGTTGGTGGCTGCAATGTTCAAGACACTGTACATTTTTATATTGTTAGAGTGTCACATTATTGACCCATGGACTCACTGAACTTTATATTATTTTTTACTTTATTCAGATATATAAATTCAATTTAGCTCAGTTAGGCATTAATTAACCACTTACCCCCCGGACCATATTGCTGCCCAAAGACCAGAGTACTTTTTGCGATTCGGGACTGCGTCGCTTTAACAGACAATTGCGCGGTCGTGCGACGTGGCTCCCAAACAAAATTTTCCGTCCTTTTTTTCCCACAAATAGAGCTTTCTTTTGGTGGTATTTGATCACCTCTGCGGTTTTTATTTTTTGCGCTATAAACAAAAAAAGAGCGAAAATTTTGAAAAAAATGAATATTTTTTACTTTTTGCCATAATAAATATCCCCCAAAAATATATAAAAAAACATTTTTTTTCCTCAGTTTAGGCCGATACGTATTCTTCTACCTATTTTTCGTAAAAAAAAATCGCAATAAGCGTTTATTGATTGGTTTGCGCAAAAGTTATAGCGTTTACAAAATAGGGGGTATTTTTATGTCATTTTTATTAATATATTTTTTTTACTAGTAATGGCGGTGATCAGCGTTTTTTTTTCGGTACTGCGACGTTATGGCAGACACTTCGGACACTTTTGACACATTTTTGGGACCATTGGCATTTTTATAGCGATCAGTGCTATAAAAATGCATTGGATTACTATAAAAATGCCACTGGCAGTGAAGGGGTTAACACTAGGGGGTGGGGAAGGGGTTAAGTATGTCCCTTGTGTGTTCTTACTGTGGGGGGGGGGGTGGCCTCACTAGGGGAAACACTGATCCTCTGTTCATACATTGTATGAACAGAAGATCAGCGTTTCCCCCGCTGACAGGACCGAGAGCTGTGTGTTTACACACAGCTCCCGGTCCCCGCTCTGTAACGAGCGATCGCGTGTGCCCGGCGGCGATCGCGCCCGCCGGGCACACGCACGGGAGTCGGGGGCGACGTAGAGCCGACGTAGAGCCGACGTAGAATGACGTGGTCTCGCCCAGGAGAGCCAACCTGCTGCCGTAGAATGACGGCGGCTGGTCGGCTAGTGGTTAAATACCAGCATTATAAATGATGTTATTTGCATACAATTGTTCCAGTTCAAACTCCAGTACTCAATACTTTTATTCTGGCCTAACCTTACCAATTTGATCAAATCCCTCTTCTTTTATTATCTCTATTGTAAGGAATAGGTCATCAATACAGTATATGTACAACTATCCACCTATGTAATGGGGCTCTAGATTAGCTGCAGAATTACACAGATAAACTTCCATCGCATATCTAATCTCATGTCTGGAAGCTCACGCGCACTGATACAACAGTAGTAAAAAGTCCATAGTAAGAACTGTAACTGCCACATGTATTGTTCCCACATGGATAAGTCGAAAGGGAAAAATATTGTATGCTGATTACACTAATTCTGTTCAGAATGGGGGTAACAAATTTCTCATAAACACTATAAAAATCCCCCTAATGTGAAAGTATACAGATCAACCTTCATTACTATGATCATTTTAGAACACGTCTCCAGTGATAAGTATAATTGGCACAGTCATGGATCCATAAAAGACATTTATTGCCACAGGCTGCATTTCAATCATACTTTTTTCCATGAATCTATGACCTTAGGCCAATTCTACTTATTGAAGGACTTCCATTGAGGGCTGACAGGAGCCTTCATTTTGCATTAGGCAGAGGAGGTTGAGTGCCTTTGTGTTTCGCCATACATATGTCCTCAGCACTCAGACCTGTTAGCTAACCAAAGTTATGTAAAACCTGTTTCTTGACACTTCAATAAAACAGAAGTACTGGGTTTAATCCCGACACAGAACACTCTGCATGGAGCTTGTACATGTCCCCCATGTCTGCATGGGGACATCAGATATCTTCCCACAATGCAAAAACATATTGGTAGATTTAAAGCATTTTCATCATGGTCCATGTCTTCATTTTAGAGGTTTTCCTTACTCCCTGTCCCTTGCCACCAAGACATTTCCCCAACAGGGAAACAACAGAACTTATATTAGGCTGTTATTAACTATTCAACACTATCTGAACCTAAAATATGATTTGACTGTAAAAAAGAAAGTATGTGTTTTATCATATGTTTTATGGCCAGCGATAAGAAACAGATTCTTTTTTTTTATACAGAAACATTGCATGTGAATATTTTATATTTTGATTTGTAGCCAGCAGGTGGAGCCTCAGACTCCTTTTCACATGTTTTACTAATCTCCGCCTTTCCTTCTCCTTCATTTATTCTCCAGACAGCTCTCTACAATGTTTCAGAGTGGAGGAGCTTGAAGTCTGTGCTGTGTTTTGTCTCTCTAAAAAAAGTGATAATTTGCTGTAAAGCTGGCAATACATGCTTTGAATTTCTCTACTTCAGTCCCAGTAGTTGGGGAATCCATCAATGCTGACTGCAGGAATGTCCCTTGAACTGAATGTTCATTTCTCTACCATAAGCCGCCTCCAAAGGCGTTTCAGAGAATTTGGCAGTACTGAATGTACTGGCCTCACAACTGCAGTTCACGTGTAACGACACTAGCCCATGACCTCCACATCCAGCATCTTCACCTCAGCTGCTGCAACAATCGGTTTGCATAATCAAAGAATTTCTGCACAAACTGTCAGAAACCTTCTCAGGGAAGCACATCTGCATGCTCATTGTCCTCATTGGGGTCTCGACCTGATTACAGTTCGTCATCGTAAACCGACTTGAGAGGGAAAATGCTCACATTCGATGGTGTCTGTCACTTTGTAGAGGCAGGGCTGGACTGGGGCAAAAATTTGGCCCTGGACTTCATCCAGACTGGCCCACTTTGACATGTCTCTCCTATGGCGGCCGGACAACTCCCGCACCCCCCCCCCCTGGCCACCCAAGACCCCTCTTCCCCTTCACTAGCCGTTCTACTTTATTAGAATAGAACAGTTGGTACTGGTACTCTTATAGGCAGTACCAGTGGGGAAGCTAGACATTATTTCACCCGGGGCAAAGAATCAGTTTGGTGCTCCCGGGACAAGTTTAGGCAGAAGTGAGAAACTCCCAGGCCATAGCTGTTGAGTCAGCTGTCTGTCCCCTCCCCCATGCTCCTCTGTCATCCCCCCTGCTCCTCTGGTCCTCCCTCTGATTCTCTGTTCCCCCCAGGTGAGCGCTGCAGGGAGGGAGAGGAGGTGAGCTCTGCGGGGAGGGAGAGACAGAGGAGTGGAGGGGGGCGGCGGTCTGCTGTCACTGAAGCCGGCCCACTGAGCCATCGACCCACCGGGAAAGTCCCTGTAGTCCCAATGACCAGTCCATCCCTGTGTAGAGGTGTTCTCTTCAAGGATGAATCCCAGTTTTCACTGTACAGGGCAGATAGCAGACAGTATCTATGGTGTAGTGAGGGTGAGTGGTTTGCTGATGTCAGCGCTGTGGATTGAGTGGCCCATGTTGGCGGTGGGGTTATGGTATGGGCAGGCATATGCTATGGACAATTAACACAGGTGCATTTTATTGATGGCATTTTGAATGCACAGAGATACCGCAACGAGATCCTGAGGCCCATTGTTGTGCCATTCATCCACAAACATCATCTCATGTTGCAGCATGATAATGCACCGGCCTCATGTTGCAAGGATCTGTACACAATTTCTGGAAGTTGAAAACATCCGAGTTCTTGCATGGCCAGCATACTCACTGGACATGTCACCCATTGAGCATGTTTGGGATTCTTTGGATCAGCGTATACGACAGCATGTTCCAGTTCCTGTCAATATCTAGCAGCTTCGCACAGCCATTGCAGAGGCATGGACCAAAATTCCACAGGCCACAATCAACAACCTGATCGACTCTATTTGATGGAGATGTGCTGCACTGCGTGAGGCAAATGGTGGTCACACAAGATTTTAGAGTGGCCTTTTATTGTGACCAGCCTAAGGCACACCTGTGCAATAATCATGCTGTCTAATCAGCATCTTGATATGCCACACCTGGGAGGTGGATGGATTATATCGGCAAAGGAGAAGTGCTCACTAACACAGATTTAGACAGATTTGTGAACAATGTTTGAGAGAAATAGGCCTTTTGTTTACATAGAAAAAGTTGTGGTTCTTTAAGTTCAGCTCATGATAAATAGGGGCAAACACAAAAGTGTTGTGTTTATAATTTTGCTCAGTGTATTAATAGCACAAAGTAAATATATGAAACATCAGGTCAAAAGCTAATAAAACATAAAAATAAAAAAATCACCTAAAAACATAGCTTGTCTTTAAGAAACTCACTGCACGTGTACAGGATATAATCATGAAATATGTTAAACATCCACATATAAAGCTGTGAGTAAAATAAGATAACAACTGTTGATAACTAAAAAGGGAAGACACATAGATGTGCCTCCAAGTCCCCACTGTTGTACTTGAGTGCCAGCCATTTTGTTTTGAAGCTTGCCTGCTCCTTTCCTTCTTCTACCCATTCCCATTGGCCAGTGAGACAGTCCATCATACTAATGGGCCAATAGAAACCTGTGGGAGGGTAGAATTTGCTGAACAGACAAGCCTGAACACTAACATGAAGTTACAAAACCTTGACCATCAGAACATCCCAGAGGTTGGGCATAAGTGCAGAAACCTCTACGTGCCTTTAATTTATTTCTGACAGCAGATTTTTTTCAATGTTAGTGACAGTCCCATTCAGACCTGTCCATTTTTGAAGGTGGCATTAAAGTGGATGTAAACCCACTCTCATCATTTCTGAACTACTGCCATAGTGCTGATCTATAAGGATATACATGCCTCCTGCATGTATCCTTACCTGTCAAATGTGTCCCCTCTGTCTGTTATGAGAACTGAAAAACTGCAGATTCTGTGGGTGGATCTGTTGTCTGGAGCTCTGTGGGTGGAGTCGTGATGTCAGTAGACTCCCCACCCTCCTCTACACTCCCCTTGTCAACATGCATTTTCTCCTGTGTATTCCTTACACTAAATTCTGCTATGATCACTAACATCCAGTCAAAATCCAGAAAAGTAACCACATCACTTCAGAAAATGAGTGGAGGTGGGAATTAAAAAATAATGCCTGTCTCCAGGCTATTGCATGAGATATGTAAATAACCTGTCACTCACAGCAAGGGGGCGGAACGGACTAAGGTTTTTTTTCTGTAAGTCTGTTTTATTTCACTACACAATAAAAGAGGATTGCTCAGAGCTGGATTAACTATGTGTGGCAAGACTGGGCACAGATGATAGGAAATATTATACTGTACATTGTGACATCAAAAACAAACAAAAAATCGGGTTTACATCCACTTTAACATGTGTGTTATTACGCATTGTGTTACACATTAACGTGTGTATTGCCTTGGTGCATTGGAGTGGCATTCAAAATGAATGGCAAAGAAATCAGTTAATGCACTGTGATAGTACAGTTCCCTGTCCTGGTAATGGTCGCCCAGGATTCTCAAATAGGCAGGTTGAGGGGCTCCAGGGTTATTTAATGTGGAGGAATCTGTTTGATCAGTCTCCTCCAAAGTTTGTAAAATCCACTTGGGGACCTGGAGCCCGGAGATTCCATAGTGATATGGGTGGGATGGAATCTCCAATCCTGGGACTGGGTTTTGGAAACAGCCAGGAGTCTGGCTGGTTGATTTAACAGGTGGTTCCTGGGCTTATAGTAGAGTCAGGACCAGTGTTCTGGGCTCCACCCTCCCGAGGAGTCCAGGCAAGCAAGGGAGAAGCATGCATGTCTGCATTGTATAGACAGAGGGCCCAAAGCTGTGGGCTGAGCAGCACAGAAGCTGAGAGAAGGTACAGTGATTGTACAGTAACTTTGGTACATGGCCAAGAGGGTTGAAGTGTAAAGCTTAAGCGCCTGTATTTCTAAAGAGAGCCAGGTGGCTCTGCATTTTCGGTTGATTACTTTATTGCTGTAGCAACTTGAAACCCCCTGCGTGGGAATTCTGGATGGACGTTTTTCTTTCTTTTAATAAAAGTGGGTCAACAAGCCCTTCAAAAGCACAACTGGCGTGGACTCTGCTCACTAGTATGCTCTCTACCATAGGCGTGCGCACAGGGTGTGCCAGGTGTGCCCAGGCACACCCTAATCACCCTATGCAGCACAGATTTCCCCTACTGCCCTGGCTCCCATCTTTCCCCCTGCAGCGTTGACAGCTTCCCTCCTCTTCTATTGGCTGTTGCTCCTGGGATGTTTTAGGAGTGGGGAAGGGGCCAATAAATATGTAATTTACCAACCACCTTCCCTTTCTAAATGAACACAGTGAGCGATAGGTAGTGTGTGTTTGGGCTTTGGGGTGCACACCCTAATGCAATAGGCTGCGCACACCTATGCTCTCTACACAAACGCTAAATAACCCCCAACATCACAGCATGTAACACACCACCTCACAAATTTCCTAAACCTTGTTCAGTTCATATATGGTTCTTTAATGTGTATGCTGTGCTATGAACTATGGAAATCTGATGTCCTGTCACTGTTAACTGTACCATGTATAGATAGAGGTGCTAGATGTTCAATAAATCAGATTTAATTTTATTATAAGACTCTAAGTTAAAATGAATGAAAAGCAAAATACTACACTCATAAGACAAGGGAACAAAATGTTGCACAGATTAACTTTGTTCCGGATATTGCAGTTAGGAAATAGACTGGAAACCTTGGACTGGAAGAAATAGGTAATGCTGAACGTTATATATTTATATATATATATCGCCATACATTGCGCAATGAGGAATGGGTTCTATAACAGCTTTCCTTATCTTCATGTGGTGATGTGTTTCTCCATTGTGGCCTCACGATCACCTGTCAGTAGCAATTACTGATATAAAGTCATGCCAAAGTTCATACACAGGATCACTTCCAACCCGACGATTCTTTCAACATCTGTACTAGATTAAATGAACTATATGAACTATATGATTACAAAACTACCTGCAGTGTCGGGACAAGGTCGTCCGGTGCCCAGAGCGCAGTGGGCTGACTGTGCCCCCCACCCCCGGGTGCAAAGAAAGAGTCAGTGTCATTTCAGAACAAGAAAATAACTAAAACAAGACAAATCAAATTAGGTTTAATTAGGTTTTTACTTTCTGCTATAAAACATATTCAATAAAATATTAATTAAAAAAATAGAATACTTCATAAATTTTGACCAAAATGCATTCTGCTACATGTCTTTGTTAAAAAAAAAATAAGTGTATATTAATTGGTTTGTGTGAGAGCTATAGCATCTACTAAATGATGCGGTATACTGGCATAATTTGTTTTTATATATTAGTAATAGCGGCCATCAGTGACTTCTAGTGAACTGTAATGGTGACACCAACTGCCACTGACATCACCAATGACACTAATAAAGTTCTCTCAAAGAAGACCAAAACAAGAACACTCTGAAAGGAACAATGAATTTTATTGAACAGAAAAACAACATGCAGCAAAAAGCTTGAAAAAGAAATGGCAGATAAATAGAGTGGTTACACAATTAAAAAAGATAACGTTGTCAAGTAGATTAAAAATCAGGGGAATCGCAGCTGCGCATCACACATGCATTGCCCAGTCACCACACACAACAGAGCCTCTGAGGAAAACAGCGCTCATTGGCTGTTGAAACGCGTCAGTGTGACGTCAGCACGTCCTATGGGAATCACCAGCTGATACCTTGAGGTCTGCTGGTTACCCCTTAAGACAGTTGAGCATATGCTTTTTAACTATTAGAATGTAATGTATATTTGTTATATCTCTTGGTTTGATTTATAATTTAAATATATCTCATTCCAGACAGTGAGAATCGTTCTCCTTACTTGTTATCTTTCTAAAACGTGATCATCCTGAAGAAGCCTCACAGGGGAAACGCGTAGATGCACAAGGGCTCACTGTACAAACCATCATTTTATATGATTTTTAATTTTTCAGTACTGTTATTATACTATATATGCTTTTCAATAAATTAGTTTTTGCAGGTTGGGATGTCTGTACTTCAATTCAGCCAGTTGTAATACATTCCCCTCAGGACATTATACATGTGTTAGTTATTTTTCTTACTCACATGGAAGGTTTATGGCATCATAAATAAATAAGATAACAATACTTATTCTATGCACAATTCGAATTTTCCATCTCCAGTGAAAGTTTTATACTTTAATCTTGTCTAAAGTCTGTCGCTGGTCCCAGTGTGACTCCCAGAACATTGCCATAGTTAATAGAAACACAAGAATGTCTTTTTATAAGACATTTACCAGTTTCTGAAGGAAAGACTGATTGTGGAACATATGTATTTATTACTTTTAACACTATCACTAACATTTTTGGTTTTTAATGCAGCTTATTTTTTTTCATGTCCTACCGCTGTTCTTATTTGCACAGTAGTGCCCGATTTTAGAAAGCCAAGTAACCTGTCAGCAAGTTTTTTTGTTTTTTGGGAGGAAACTCACATTACCATTTGGAGAACATATTGTACATACTCTATTCAAAAAACATTGCAGGTGGGATTTACCTGCCAACAATAATAAATACATTATTGACAGCTTAGACCACCGTGAAAAGCTCCCAGTACGATGGTTATAAGGAAACAGGCAACCAGGAAGTGTGGAGATCACAGCAGAATTACAGCAACTTCAAAGCAAAAACGAACAATAAGGACATTAAACCAGTACTGCAGTAAGGTAAAGGAAGCTATTTAGCTAAAAAAAAAACTTCCTTTAGTGATCCTTTAACCTCTGTGTAATATGCCTTATTTTTATCCACATAATTCCATCCGTCGACCATTCACTCAAAGCATATGCTGTAAACACAGAAAAATATGAATATATATATATATATATATATATATATATATATATATATATATATATCAGTGCCGATCCTGACCTCCCTGGGGCCCTAAGCAAAATGACATGTCACATTAAAGTTGGGGGGGGAGGGCGCTGCCGACAGTGACATGTCACATTAAAGTTGAGAAGCGGGGGGAGGGGGTGTTTTGCTGTCAGAAATGACATATTACTTTAATGTGAGAAGCTGGGGGTGATGACTTCTTACCTCTTCTCCCATGCAGCCAGCGAGTTGAGAAGCGGGGTGAGGGGCCGAAAATTACTTCTCACCAGGCGGGGCCTCTAGTAATTTGGGGGGCCCTCCGCAGCTTTGCTGGGCCCTAAGCGACTTGCATAGTGAGCCTATAGGGCGGATCGGCCCTGATATATATATATATATATATATATGTGTAGCGGGGTCATCCTGTCAGAGTCTAATGACAGGCCATCCTCGCTGGAACTTTATTCACGTTTGTAAATATGTAAGTTACCTTTAAAGAGTTATGCATTGTGGGATTGCAAGTAGCTGGACATATGGACTCCATTGACTCTTAGGAGAAACAGACTACACATCCCACAATGCCCTGCAGCATCGGAGCATGTGATACCTCCGCACAGACTTATGTGGGAGGTTATTTAAGGAAAGGGCGCGGCTGATCTCGCTCTCTCGGGACCAGCATTCTTCTCCTCTGCGGAGCTGCTGAAGACAGCACAACGTGTTGCTAGGCCAGAAGCCTGGGCCCAAAGTCACCGAGAGACCAGCCATCCAGAAGGAAGCAAGACTCCAGTATCCAGCTCCTGTTCCCGGAAGATCGGAGAGGCGACCCAGCTGACAACTGAAACAGTGGAGAACCCTCGCCCAGGATCCTTGTGCTGTGGAGCAGTGTTTCCCTACTTGCTTTCTGAGAGGAACTCAGGCGGAGCGGGCCTGTCGGGTGAGAGAGCACATGCTCAACCTTTAATTCTCCCCTTAGACAAACAACTTAGTGCCACCCTAGAAGCCGGAGACGCATGCTTGGGCCTTAACCAAAATTTAGAGGCCCCATTAACTGTTTAGTGCCTTAAAGAAGTGACTGACGCTGACGAGCGATCAGTTCACCAACGTTTGTTGTTCCAGATACTTTGTTGTGTAACTTCTTTCACTGATTGCCACTTGTGGATTACAAATTTAACGTGCACCAACCGGCCGCAATGTGGACATTAACTGTTCTACAGGATTTCCCACTAGGGGGAGCTCGCGAGCATAGACTTCCAACCTTAGCTCAAGTGAATGGTACCATTCTTTAGTTCAGGTCTTTATCTACTGATATTACCTGCTGATTCCTGCAAGGGCCCTTGCAGAATCATAGTGAGTCATTATCTAACAGTTGTTTGTTGTGATTAAAACCCATGTTCATTTCTTTAAGTTCACATAAAGTAAACTTATCTATCCTGATTTAAATATATATACTGTGTGAAGTGTATTTTCTTGTCTGGAGGGATCATCCATAAAGCAGGAAATACTATTGTTACATTACCACTGCATTTTGTGTGCCTGCTATTGTGACTTCAGCCAAGCAGAGGTCACAATACTTTACCCACCAGACGTTCTGATGTGTCAAGGGAGGGTTGGAGCTAGTTGAATAGGGGTGAGCCAAGCCAGAAAGAGTAGATCCCAAAAACAACCAGCGGCTCCTGAGGGGGTAGCGCTATATATATATATATATATATATATATATATATATATATATATATATATATATATATATATATATATATATATAGAGAGAGACAGTCCCAATCTCAATAGGGAGCTCTTCACTGTGCATGTGCTTGATTTTTCCAAACAAAAGTGCTCCAAACACGTGCTGTGCCCTATTCCCCCTAGATAACAACTCACCAGAGTTAATGTGACCCTCTATCTAATTTGGGTCAGAATATGCTTTTTTTGCTGTGAGGAGTGCACATCGCTGCTCCTTTGTGCACATTAACCTACCACAAGCCTGCGGTCATGTGCTGGAGACCGCAGTCACTCCAGGAAAATTCAGAAATGAGCTGACATCTGAAAATTATGACCCCTGTTGCTGTATTGTGGGGCCAGTAAGAGGACACTGGCCATCTAACAAGCAGCATTATTTTCTATATGCAGACTTTACTTGGGCTGTACTCATGTGCACCACTGTAAAGACTGGCCCCCACGCTAGCTAGCTGAAGAACTAGGGCCAAAGACTGCTCACTTATGTAGCTCACAAGAGAAGCCCACTTACAAAGAAATTAAGGGTCTTTTTTTTTATCATAGGGGTATTTTAAAGCGGGGGTTCACCCTATAAAAAAAAAAAAAAAAAAAATTCTTCTAGCATAAAATTAGGCATAGTAGCGCAAGCTACAGTATGCCTGTCTTCATTTTTTTATCCCCGTACTCACTGTGTAATCGTACATAGAAGATTCCGACTGCCCACGGGGAATGGGCGTTCCAATCCAGACGGAAGGTGATTGACGGCCGGCTCTGGCGCGTCACGCTTCTCCGGAAATAGCCGAAATAGGCTTGGCTCTTCACGGCGCCTGCGCATAGTCTGTGCGCAGGCGCCGTGAAGAGCCGAGACCTACTCCGGCTGTCTTCGGGGAGCGTGACGTGCCAGAGCCGGCCATCAATCACCCTCCCTCTTGAAAGAAACGCCCATTCCCCACGGGCAGTCGGAATCTTCTATGTACGATTACACAGTGAGTACGGGGATAAAAAAATTAAGACAGGCATACTGTAGCTCGCGCTACTATGCCTAATTTTATGCTAAAAAGTTGTTCTGCGGGGTGAACCACCGCTTTAAATGATAGAGACAGAATAGCAACCAACAATCCAGAAAAAAACACAATATAAATGTTATAAATTGAGTTGCAGTTCAGTGAGTAAAATAGGTATTTTTTATCCCCCACCGACCAACAATATTTCTGGCTCCCACAGACTGGCTATAGTATGTGCTCATGTGATACACAGATTAGTAGTGTCAATGTAAGATGGTGCTCCTAACGACAATTTTTTATGTGTATAAAAGAGACCCGTCCACAGAATCTCTTTCTTACATTAAAACCCACCATCATGGGCAAGACCAAAGAGCTGTCAAAGGACATCAGGGACAAGATTGTAGACCTGCACAAGGCTGAAATGGGCTACAAGACCATCAGCAAGATGCTTGGTGAGAAGGAGACAACCGTTGGAGCGATAATTCGCAAATGGAAGAAATACAAAATAGCCATCAATCCCCCTCGGTCTGGAGCTCCATGCAAGATTTCACCTCATGGGGTAAGAATGATCACGAGTAAAGTAAGGAAAGAAAAATGCTGACTATGAGGGTGATTCACAGAGAGTTAGGCCGGCGTATCAGTAGATACGCCGACCTAACTCGGAATCTACGCCGACGCTAATTTAAGCGTATTCTGGAAACCAGATACGCTTAAATTAGGCTCAGATACGAGCGGCGTAAGTGTCTTACACTGTCGTATCCTAAAGTGTAATTTTTAGGCTGACCGCTAGGTGGCGCTTCCATTGCGGTCGGCCTAGAATATGTAAATGAGTAGATACGCCGATTCACGAACGTACACTTGCCCGACGCAGTAAAGATACGCCGTTTACGTAACGCACTTTCAGGCCTAAAGTTATTCCATCAAATAGCTGAGATAGTAATGTTAAGTATGGCCGTCGTTCCCGCGTCGAAATTTGAAAATTTTACGTCGTTTGCGTAAGTCGTCCGTGAATAGGGATTTACGTAATTTACGTCCACGTCGAAACCAATAGGACCGTGCGGCGTACTTTGCCGCAATGCACACTGGGATATGTACACGGACGGCGCATGCGCTGTTCGTAAAATACGTCAATCACGTCAGGTCAACACATATTAACATAAAACACGCCCCCTCAGCCTATTTTGAATTAGGCGCGCTTACGCCCGCCGCATTTACGCTACGCCGCCGTAACTTAGCAGGCAAGTACTTTGTGAATACAGTACTTGCCTTGCAAACTTACCGCGGCGTAGTGTAAATGCCATACGCTACCCTGCCGCAACTATGCGCCCGCCTACCTGAATCCAGCTATATGGCCCTAAGAACAGCATCCCTACAGTCAAGCACTGAGGTGAAAACCTGATGTTTTGGGTCTGTTTCTCTGCTAAAGGTACAAGCTGACTTTGCCGCATTGAGTAGCCAATGAACGGGCCATGTATTGTAAAATATTCGATGAGAACCTTCTTCTCTCAGCCAGAACATTGAAGATGGGTTTTCCAGCATGACAATGGCCCAAAACATACCGCCAAGATAACAAAGGAGTAGCTCAAGAAGAAGCACATTAAAGCGGAGGTTCCATTAAAATAAGACTTTTAATAAGGACACTTACCTGTCCTAGCCGCCAGCGATGTCGGCCCCCGCCGAGGCCGATACTCGATCCTGGCAGCTCCAAGCGCCGCCATCCACAGTAAGGGAAACAGGCAGTGAAGCCGTACGGCTTCACTGCACGTTCCCTACTGCGCATGCGCGAGCAGCGCGGCGCTTTGTGAATGGGCCGGCTGCTTTCTGGGACGCACACAGTTCCCAGAATGCAGCGCGCCCCATTCACAAGAAGACACCGAGTGTAGGAGGAGGAAGAGAATCCGCCGCTGAGGATGAAGAGGCAGATTCGGCACTTCCGCATAGCAACAGTTTTTTAGGGTAAGTCAATTTTTTTTTTTTTTTTTTTTTTTTTAAGATTTTTGGTGAAAAAAAAAATTTCAGGTGGAACCTCCACTTTAAGGTCATGGAGTGTGCAAACCTGGTAACCAACTACAAGAAACATTTCACTTCTGTGCTTGCCAACAAGGGTTTCTCCACCAAGTACCAAGTCATGTTTTGCATGGAGATCAAATACTTATTTTTATCACTGAACTGCAACTCAGTTTATAACTTTTGCATCGTGTTTTTTCTGGATTATTGGTTGATATTCTGTCCCTATCATTTAAAATAAACCTGTGATACAAATTATAGACTCTTCATTTCTTTGTAAGTGGGCAAACATACAAAATCTGCACGGGATCAAAAAATTTGTTTACCCACTGTACCACCAATCTGATGTTTGCTTTTTGATACTGAACCTTAGTTATGAGCAAGGTATCTGTATTTGTACTCCCAGTAGCAGTGCAGTATTCATTTGCTTAACCACTTGCTGACTGCCGCAAGATGATATACGTCGACAGAATTGCATGGGCAGGCAACTGGGCGTACCTGTACGTCCCTTAAAATTTGCTTGTCGTGTGCCTTGTGAGTGCGCCCGTGGGTCCCCGGGAACTCGATGTTCCCGGGCGGCCCGCGATTGCGGTCAGCAAAGGCAGAACAGGGGGATGACTTTGTAAACAAGGCATTCCCCTATTCTGCCTAGTGACACTGTCACTGATGACTGTTCCCCATGATTGGGAACGGTCATCAGTGATGTGTCACGTGTAGCCATGCCCCCTAACAGTAAGAATCACTCCCTGGTACTGACTTAACCTCTTCATCGCCACCTAGTGGTTAACCCCTTCACTGCCAGTTCATTTTTACAGTATCAGTGCATTTTTATAGCACTGATCGCTGAAAAAATGACAATGGTCCCAACAATGTGTCAAAAATGTGTCAAAAGTGTCCGATGTGTCCGCCATAAAGTCGCAGTCACAATAAAAATCGCAGATCGCCGCCATTGCTAGTAAAAAAAAATATTTATAAAAATGCCATAAAACTACCCCCTAATTTGTAGATGCTATAACTTTTGCGCAAACCATTTAAAAAACGCTTATTACAATTTATCAAAAATATTTTTGGGGGATATTTATTAAAGCAAAAAGTAAAAAATATTATTTTTTTTTCAAAATTGTCGCTCTATTTTTGTTTAAAGCGTAAAAAATAAAAACCGCAGAGGTGATCAAATACCACCAAAAGAAAGCTCTATTTGTGGGAAAAAAGGACGTCAAATTTGTTTGGGAGCCACATCACATGACCGCGTAATTGTCAGTTAAAGCAATGCAGTGCCGAATCGCAAAAAGTGGACGGTCTTTGGCCAGCGAAATGGTCCAGGCTGAATCGGTTAACCTTGTGTGTCAATGGGACTGAGGTTGCTCTTAGAGTCGAGGCAGAAGAACAGAGAACCCAATCTACCAAGCAGCTCCTACAGGGGTAGCGCTACGTTGATAATGACTGCGATTCAAGGATCAAGGTGAAAGATCATGCTTCTTCACATTGACTGGGATTTAAGGGTCGAGGAGAGAGATCATGCTTCTTCATATTGACTCAGATTCATATATCAAGGAGAAAGATCATGCTTCTTCATAATAAGCAAGGCAGAGGGAGCTGATCGAAAAAAACAGATTGTTTAGAACTTTCAAGAGATTCTGTATATCATTACAATCTATGCAGTTTGTATATTGCACCCTCACTGTTTCGTAAAAAAAAAACATTGATGAATTTTACACATCAAGGTAAAAAACCTTCCGTATACCGCCCAGCCACCCCACCCCCAATATTTACCCAAGCCCCATCTTGATTTAGTGATGTGCAGGAGAGCAGTGGTTCTCCCGGGTCTCTCAAACCTCATTGACTGAGACACAGCAATGGCTCCTGCTCCTGTCAATCACAGGCAGTGAAGAGGGAGCGGCGGTGAGCTGTGCTCTGTGTCTTATGGACACACAGAAGCAGCTCTGAAAAGAGCACGTACAAGTGCCCCCATAGCAAACAACTTGCTATGGGGGCGCTTAGCAAGGGGGAGGGGCCAGGGACATCGGCTGCTCTGTGCAAAATCAGAGAGCAGGTAAGTATATGTTTATTTATTTTAAAAAAGGTGAGCCTATAATATCCCTTTAAATTAAAGGGGAGGTTCACCCTAAAAACAACTTTCTCTTATTACACTGGCCCCCCACATTACAATACGATTATGCCTATTAGTTTTTTTTTGATGCTGTACATACCTTGATACAGCATATTCACCCGTGGCTTCCGGGTTGCGAGTCCCGCGGGAGTGGGCGTTCCTAACATGCTGGTGATTGACGTTTTGCCAAAAACGAGCTCCCTCCGTCGCGTAAGCCACGTCACGATGGGCGAAAGGAGCCGAACGGCGAGTCGGCGCTATACTGCGCCTGCGCATCGGCTCCTTTCGGCAATCGTGACGCGGCTTACGCGACGGGGGGGGGAGCTCGTTTTTTGTCAAAACGTCAATCACCAGCATGTTAGGAACGCCCACTCCCGCGGGACTGGCAACCCGGAAGCCACGGGTGAATATGCTGTATCAAGGTATGTACAGCATCAAAAAAAAACTAATAGGCATAATCGTATTGTAATGTGGGGGGCAAATGTAATAAGAGAAAGTCGTTTTTAGGGTGAACCTCCCCTTTAAATTGTTTTGAATCTTCTGTAACAGACGTGAATCTACACATGGCACTGCAATTTCATTTCAATTTAATAAAAGATTAAACAAAGATAAATACACAGTAAAACCTTGAATTACGAGTATAATTAGTTCCAGAAACATGCTTGTAATCCAAAGCACTTGTATATCAAAGCAATTTCCCCATAAGAAATACTGGAAACTCAAATGATTTGTTCCACAACCATTTATTCATAGGTCCTTCAGTTTTATAGTCCATATAAAAAGATTATAGCAATGTGATGTAAAATGTCTATCCACAAGGGGATTAGAAGCAAAATCCAGCAGGAGCTACAGAGTATAAAAGAGAAGAGAGGCGCCTCTAAGTGTAGCAATATGTTGCTAAATGTTGTATCTTCATTAATATATTCATTATTCATTCATTCATTATATATTTATTGTTTAAGTTAGGCGCTTACAGCCCCTACTGCCCCTTACTACCCACAACCTCTCAAATTCGTATATTCACCTGTCTATGCTCCTAACAGACAAGAAGCTGCATAGCCCTTTAGCACTCTCCTAATGGGGCCCTTGTTTCTTTTGAAGCTGCACAAAAAATTAAACGCAAAGGCTGTCTATTTTGTGCCACTACAATAGGTAGCCTCTCAGTAGAAATGAAAGGGGTGAGTGTCTGGCTAGTAGAGTCTGCAGTGGCTGCTGTGTAGCTCCCCATGTGAAGGAATGTGATGAGCATAATGATGACCAAAAAATGCCTATTCTCTATGCATATTTTCTATACTATAAAGTCTATATTGTTTTTGCATGTACACAACTGCTTTAAAAGTCCTTACTCAAAAATGGCCTCTAGGAACACCCCCTCCCACCGAGTCACGGATGGCTGTAGAAAAATATGGCGTCTGCCCCCTACTACCCATGCATGCTGAAGACCAAGAGGGACCAGATGACAACCAAGCTTTGACCATCAAGTTTTTGTACTCTTCTTGTATTTCAGCCAATCAGATATGCCTTTTTAGACTCGCAATAAAATAATAGTGACGTATGCTTTATCGTGCTGTGTGTAAGAGAGCTTGGCACTGTCTGTAATAAATCATAGATAAGAAAGTAGTCGGACTGCACAGACGTGTCAGTGTGTTACTCCCAGCGTGCACGCATATCTACACTTTACAATTCGGAACGGCAGCAGAAATCCCCTTTGAGGTTCAGAACCCTCACAGTTATCCCAAAATATATTGAACAATCAAACATGTGGGACCTTTAGAGAAGGCATCAGATTTGTCAGGGTTCATTAAACAAAAAATGTATGTTATTTTTGTGAAGCATCTATTTATTACAATATAAACTGTGTCATGATCATTTAAGCTATTATATAGAGCAGGGATTTTCAACCTGAGTGCTGCGGCACCCTGGGGTGCCATGGCAAAATTACAGAAAACCCAGATACAGTTCAATAATTAAAGGTTCCTGTGTTAATTTCTGTGTATACAGGGCCGGATTTGCTCTCCCTGCCGCCCCAAGGCCAGGTTCCGCAATGTACACCCCCCCCCCAAAATCCACGGAGAATGGTAACCCGATGGCAGTTCAAATATTTTTTGTTTCTTTTTTTTTAACTTTTTTATTACTTTTTTTGTTTTTTTTTATTTGTATCTTGTTGTTTACTTTTTTTTGTATACTTTTTTTTTTTTTTTTTATATATATATATATATATATATATATATATATATATATATATTATTTTTCTTATTCTTTACTTTTTAATTACTTTTTTATTTTATTAATTGAATTATTATTTCTTATTTTTTTTCCACCTAACTTTATTGCTATCACACAGGAGAAAACAATTCCCTGTGTGATAGCAATTGGAGGTGACAGGTTCTCTTTATTGACCCTGTCACCTCCAAAACAGGAGTCCTAGCACTGTGCTAGAACTCCTGTCACAGCTGAGATGGGAGGAGCACCTCTCACTGTGTACATCGGGGAGGGACAGGAGATGAGCTGACATCTGAAAATTATGACCCCTGTTGCTGTATTGTGGGGCCAGTAAGAGGACACTGGCCATCTAACAAGCAGCATTATTTTCTATATGCAGACTTTACTTGGGCTGTACTCATGTGCACCACTGTAAAGACTGGCCCCCACGCTAGCTAGCTGAAGAACTAGGGCCAAAGACTGCTCACTTATGTAGCTCACAAGAGAAGCCCACTTACAAAGAAATTAAGGGTCTTTTTTTTTATCATAGGGGTATTTTAAAGCGGGGGTTCACCCTATAAAAAAAAAAAAAAAAAAAAATTCTTCTAGCATAAAATTAGGCATAGTAGCGCAAGCTACAGTATGCCTGTCTTCATTTTTTTATCCCCGTACTCACTGTGTAATCGTACATAGAAGATTCCGACTGCCCACGGGGAATGGGCGTTCCAATCCAGACGGAAGGTGATTGACGGCCGGCTCTGGCGCGTCACGCTTCTCCGGAAATAGCCGAAATAGGCTTGGCTCTTCACGGCGCCTGCGCATAGTCTGTGCGCAGGCGCCGTGAAGAGCCGAGACCTACTCCGGCTGTCTTCGGGGAGCGTGACGTGCCAGAGCCGGCCATCAATCACCCTCCCTCTTGAAAGAAACGCCCATTCCCCACGGGCAGTCGGAATCTTCTATGTACGATTACACAGTGAGTACGGGGATAAAAAAATTAAGACAGGCATACTGTAGCTCGCGCTACTATGCCTAATTTTATGCTAAAAAGTTGTTCTGCGGGGTGAACCACCGCTTTAAATGATAGAGACAGAATAGCAACCAACAATCCAGAAAAAATTTCGTCACGATGGGCGAAAGGAGCCGAACGGCGAGTCGGCGCTATACTGCGCCTGCGCATCGGCTCCTTTCGGCAATCGTGACGCGGCTTACGCGACGGGGGGGGGAGCTCGTTTTTTGTCAAAACGTCAATCACCAGCATGTTAGGAACGCCCACTCCCGCGGGACTGGCAACCCGGAAGCCACGGGTGAATATGCTGTATCAAGGTATGTACAGCATCAAAAAAAAACTAATAGGCATAATCGTATTGTAATGTGGGGGGCAAATGTAATAAGAGAAAGTCGTTTTTAGGGTGAACCTCCCCTTTAAATTGTTTTGAATCTTCTGTAACAGACGTGAATCTACACATGGCACTGCAATTTCATTTCAATTTAATAAAAGATTAAACAAAGATAAATACACAGTAAAACCTTGAATTACGAGTATAATTAGTTCCAGAAACATGCTTGTAATCCAAAGCACTTGTATATCAAAGCAATTTCCCCATAAGAAATACTGGAAACTCAAATGATTTGTTCCACAACCATTTATTCATAGGTCCTTCAGTTTTATAGTCCATATAAAAAGATTATAGCAATGTGATGTAAAATGTCTATCCACAAGGGGATTAGAAGCAAAATCCAGCAGGAGCTACAGAGTATAAAAGAGAAGAGAGGCGCCTCTAAGTGTAGCAATATGTTGCTAAATGTTGTATCTTCATTAATATATTCATTATTCATTCATTCATTATATATTTATTGTTTAAGTTAGGCGCTTACAGCCCCTACTGCCCCTTACTACCCACAACCTCTCAAATTCGTATATTCACCTGTCTATGCTCCTAACAGACAAGAAGCTGCATAGCCCTTTAGCACTCTCCTAATGGGGCCCTTGTTTCTTTTGAAGCTGCACAAAAAATTAAACGCAAAGGCTGTCTATTTTGTGCCACTACAATAGGTAGCCTCTCAGTAGAAATGAAAGGGGTGAGTGTCTGGCTAGTAGAGTCTGCAGTGGCTGCTGTGTAGCTCCCCATGTGAAGGAATGTGATGAGCATAATGATGACCAAAAAATGCCTATTCTCTATGCATATTTTCTATACTATAAAGTCTATATTGTTTTTGCATGTACACAACTGCTTTAAAAGTCCTTACTCAAAAATGGCCTCTAGGAACACCCCCTCCCACCGAGTCACGGATGGCTGTAGAAAAATATGGCGTCTGCCCCCTACTACCCATGCATGCTGAAGACCAAGAGGGACCAGATGACAACCAAGCTTTGACCATCAAGTTTTTGTACTCTTCTTGTATTTCAGCCAATCAGATATGCCTTTTTAGACTCGCAATAAAATAATAGTGACGTATGCTTTATCGTGCTGTGTGTAAGAGAGCTTGGCACTGTCTGTAATAAATCATAGATAAGAAAGTAGTCGGACTGCACAGACGTGTCAGTGTGTTACTCCCAGCGTGCACGCATATCTACACTTTACAATTCGGAACGGCAGCAGAAATCCCCTTTGAGGTTCAGAACCCTCACAGTTATCCCAAAATATATTGAACAATCAAACATGTGGGACCTTTAGAGAAGGCATCAGATTTGTCAGGGTTCATTAAACAAAAAATGTATGTTATTTTTGTGAAGCATCTATTTATTACAATATAAACTGTGTCATGATCATTTAAGCTATTATATAGAGCAGGGATTTTCAACCTGAGTGCTGCGGCACCCTGGGGTGCCATGGCAAAATTACAGAAAACCCAGATACAGTTCAATAATTAAAGGTTCCTGTGTTAATTTCTGTGTATACAGGGCCGGATTTGCTCTCCCTGCCGCCCCAAGGCCAGGTTCCGCAATGTACACCCCCCCCCCCCAAAATCCACGGAGAATGGTAACCCGATGGCAGTTCAAATATTTTTTGTTTCTTTTTTTTTAACTTTTTTATTACTTTTTTTGTTTTTTTTTATTTGTATCTTGTTGTTTACTTTTTTTTGTATACTTTTTTTTTTTTTTTTTATATATATATATATATATATATATATATATTATTTTTCTTATTCTTTACTTTTTAATTACTTTTTTATTTTATTAATTGAATTATTATTTCTTATTTTTTTTCCACCTAACTTTATTGCTATCACACAGGAGAAAACAATTCCCTGTGTGATAGCAATTGGAGGTGACAGGTTCTCTTTATTGACCCTGTCACCTCCAAAACAGGAGTCCTAGCACTGTGCTAGAACTCCTGTCACAGCTGAGATGGGAGGAGCACCTCTCACTGTGTACATCGGGGAGGGACAGGAGATGGACTCGGCGGCTAGGGGGAGAACGGAGTCCCGAAGACAGAGCCAGCAGAGAGAGGTATGTGGGGGGGGGGGGGGGAGGGGAGGACGTCCGACAGCACACATTTTACAAGTGATTTCGGCGACATCGCCACAATCACTTGTTAACGAACGAGTGGATTTGCCCACACTACATTTAGCCCTGCTAGAAAGCAACTTACCGCCCTTAACTGTATGTTCCGGCCGTCGGGGGTCTCCATGCCGCTGCCACCCCTCTGTGCCCTGCCGCCCCGAGGCCTGGCCTCGGTGGCCTTGTGGGAAATCCGGGCCTGTGTGTATATGGAGCAGAGTGAGCACATCCCACTCCTCCTCTGGGCTCTCTTCCCCCTCCCTGGTGCTATTTATACTACTGCTGTTGTTCTATTGAGAAATACCCTCCGTTGAAAAATACCTTTGATGGGTCTGCACATGCGCAGTACGCAACATCACTCCAGCTGATATGCTGATCAGCTGTTGTGATGTCAACACGGCGCATGCGCAGATCGTCGGACTTAGTATCTGATGATCTGCTAAGCGCAGAGAGAATGAAATTGTCAGATTCTGCCTCACTGTTGCAGAGCGAGTTTTGGCTGTATTGAACAGCGTTTTCTGTTTTGAAAGGTGTGTTTTCTGTCTGTTGCACGGCGGCTTAAGTGTGTTAAATTGCTGGTTTTGTCTGTGTCTAAGGGTGGGTTAAACACACACAAAACCCGCCCTTTAACACACCCACAACCCGTCCCGCAAAAGCAAGGCAGAATCTGACAATTACATTCTGCATCGGCGCTTAGCAGATCATCAGCTACTGCCTTCAACGATCTGTGCCTGTGCCGCGTTCACACCAGCTGATCAACATATCAGCTGGCGCGACATTACATACTACGCATGCGCAGACCTATCAGAGGCCTTTTTCGACAGATGGATAGAACACCGGCAAAACTGAAAACTGTACAAGCCAGCCGCCTGTGTCCTACCAACCAATGTTGCTAAGGAATAGTCAGGCAGTGCACACGGCTTTCAGTCTTGCCAGCAGTAGAATAGATAGCAGCAGGGAGAGGGAGAGAGCCCTGAGATGTGAACAAGATGTGCTCTCCCTGCACCATATAAACAGAAGTTGACACAGGAAACCTTTAGTCATCGGACTGTATCAGGGCTTTCTATAAGATTTCTGTGATAAAGGCAAAGGGGTGGAGGGAGGGGGGTTAGGATCAAGGCAGGATTTGTGCTAGAGGCAGAATTTTTTAGCAGGGATTTGTGGTAGGAGGGGGGATTTGGGCTAGCTGAGGTATGGGGGGGGGGGGGGGACTTACAACCTATTGACAGCTTAACTCTGCTTTAAAACTAAGGGCTTTTTTACACCAGATGCAGTGCAGTAACGCGGTAATTGTGTGTTAATAATTCTTAATGGCACCCTCACACATCCACCAATTGCATGCATGTTTTTGCCCACTAAAACGCATGGTACCAAAGTACAATGTATTTTTTTGGGGCTCAATATAAAAATTATGCCAGCACATTTTTTACATATTTTACTAGCATAGAGAAGCCTAATTAAAAATGCAACATGCAGGAACACGCACACAAAAAAAAGCTCATGCTCGGATGCACCTCCTTGTTTGAGCGAGCCTTCAGACTGGAGTGCAGCGGGATTGTGCGCAATTCTGAAAGGTGCATTGACTGGAAAAAGGTTGAAAAACACTGATATAGAGTTACAATAAAAAGTATCTAAACTGTACATCTTTCTTGTACTTTCATAACCTATAAAAGCTACCTGGGAAAATACAGCAAACAAGTAAATCAGGTTTGATCAAAGTTCCTAGTCATGTTGTCAGTTCATGAGCAGGTAGCTGGTTACACAAGACTTGACATTTTTGATTTTAGGTTTAGCTGTGCTATAAGTATAAGTCTTCGTTCTTTATGTCATTCAGATACAAAGTTACAGTGACATTAGCCACATGTAAAGAATAATTATAAACTTCCTAAGATCTGAAAATTTCTTATGCTGGCCATACACTATATATGAAAAATCTGCCGAACCCAAATGATAGTGCCATCATTTAATGACCGATAAATCGTCCCGTGGACATAAATGAATCAATTTTTTTGTTTGTTTTTTTACATATACCTAGTGCAGACAGTACGGACTGGAAATACATTAACCTATCAATATATCATTCGTGCGGCAGAAAATTTTCAAACTCCTTCGTTTTTCTGGCTATTTTGTGCTCATTAACTGTCCGAGAAAAGAACAAAGGGCCAGATCCACAGCCAGCCGGTGTAACTTAAATATTCGGATTTAAGTTACACCGCCGGAAAATTTCTACCTAAGTGCCCGATCCACAAAGCACTTACCTAGAAATTTTCGGCTGTGTAACTTAAATCCGGCCGGCGCAAGGCGTTCCTAATTTAATGGGGCGAGTCCCATTTAAATTAGGCGCGCTCCCGCGCCGGCCGTACTGCGCATGCTCACGACGTCATTTTCCTGACGTGCTTTGCGCGGTTTTACGTTGCGCCGGGTTTTGTGAATCGCGACGGGCGTAAAAAAAAAATACGAGTTGCGGCGGGAAAAAAAAAATTTGAAAAAAAAAAGACGGCGACGCGGGATAGAAGGGTCTACTTTTACAAGGCCTAAACAGTTTAGGCCTTGTAAAAGCAGCCCTAATATTGCGACGGCAAACTAATACTTATGGAGAAAAAACGAAGCGTAAAAGCTTTGTGGATCTCCGTAAGTGCTAATTTGCATACCCGAAGCAGCATTTCGACGAGAAATGCCCCCAGCGGCGGCTGTGGTACTGCATCCTAAGATCCGACAGTGTAAGTCCCTTACACATGTCGGATCTTCTCCCTATCTATGTGAAACTGATTCTGTGGATCAGTTCCAGAGATAGAAACAGGGATACGACAGCGTATCAGTAGATACGCCGGCGTATCCCTTTTGAGGATCTGGCCCAAACTGTCTAAATGACCGAATTTTGGGCGATTTTTCGTATAGTGTATGGCCAGCATTAGAAGCTGATTGGCTACCATGCAATGCTGCACCAGATTTTGCAAGCTCCAATTTTGGTAAATAAACCCCACGATGTGGCGCTATTAGTCCTCTAGTGTAAAAGCCTTCACTTACTATCAAATCAATATTTCATTAATTATATATAAATAAATACATAGGAAAATTAATAAAAATGAAATTACAAATATTTGTAAGCGATCAAACAGAAAATCAAAATAAAAAAAAAAATTAATAAACGTCTCTATCAAAGAAATACCCACTGTGTCTTCATCAGTGCTTCTTATGCATCTTCAGCCACCAATAATGTGTATACATATACTGGACTTGTAGATATGTGATCGATCAAGCAATTAAACAAATGAAATCAAGATGATGGTGAAATGTGGTTTTAAAGGTAATACACTATTGAGTGCTTTTTTATGAAGTTGGCTGGAGTCTTAAAGGGACAGGTGAAAATAAAGGAAAAAAATGTCTAAAAAAATAAACGAATCCTGACACCACATTTAAGGATTGGTACGCTGTATTAAATAACATTTTTGCTTTTAGGTTTAGATACACTTTAACTACTTAAGGAAAAAGCCGCCGTCATTATACTGCGGCAATGTGGCTAGATCCTACAAATTGTCGAAGGTATACGTCGGCTCATATACATCGATTTGTGGGCACGTGTGCCCATTGACCAATGGGGGAGCCAATGAGCTGGTCCGGCAGACTCGATGTCCGCCGGCCACCTATGATCGTTCCCCGCAGTGACAGAATGGAGATCTGCCTGTGTAAACAAGGCAAATCTCCGTTATGACAGGGGAGATCACACAGATCCCATCTTTCTGCTATGCACATAGTCCCCCATACAGTTAGAAAACACATTTAACCCCTTGATCGCCCCTGATGTTAACCCCTTCCCTGTCAGTGTCATTAGTACAATGTCAGTGCATATTTTTAGCACTGATTGTAATAATGTCCCTGGTTCCCAAAAAAGTGTAAAAAATGTTAGTTAGGTGTCCGATCTGTCTGCCGCAATCCCGCTAAAAATCACTAATCGCCACCATTACTAGTAAAAAAAAAAAAAAAAATGTATAAATAATGAAAATGCCTTAAATCTATTCCCTATTTTGTAGACACTATGGGCCAGATTCACAAAAGAGATATGACGCCGTATCTCCTAATACGCCGTTGTATCTCTGTGATCCGCCCGTCCTAACTATGCGGCTGATTCATAGAATCAGTTACGCATAGATAGCCCTAAGATCCGACAGGTGTAATTGACTTACACCGTCGGATCTTAGGATGCAATTCTAGGCCGGCCGCTAGGTGGCGATTCCATTGTGGTCTGCGTAGAATATGCAAATGACTAGTTATGGCGATCCACGAAGATACGCGCGTTCGTCGCAATCTCTTACGTCGTCGCTAGTCTGTTTTTCCCGTCGCAAACTTCGGCCTGCTTTTTCATGGCTTATCTTTAGAACAGCTGTGTTAAAGTATGGCCGTCGTTCCCGCGTCGAATTTCAAATTTTTTTGCGTAAGACGTCCGGGAATACGAAACGACGTAACGCACGTTGCCGTTCAAAAAAACGTTGGGGCGCCGTAATTTTGCGCAAAGCACGTCGGGAAATTTCCTAACGGAGCATGCGCAGAACGTTCGGCGTGGGAACGCGCCTAATTTAAATGTTGCCCGCCCCATTTGAATTAGGCGGGCTTGCGCCGAGCCGATTTACGTTACACCGCCGCAAGTTTACAGGTAAGAGCTTTGTGAATCAGGCACTTACGCTGTAAACTTGCGGCGGTGTAACGTAAATGGGATATGTTACGCCGCCGCGGCGTAACGTAAATGTACCTAAATCTGGCCCTATAACTTTTACGCAAACCAACCAATAAACGCTTATTGCGATTTATTTTTTTCTACCAAAAATATGTAGCAGAATACATATTGGCCTAAACTGATGAATACATTTGTTTTTTTACATTTGGGGGGGGGGGGGAATGGTAAAGTAAAAAAAAAATTAAAAAATTCACGCTTTTTTTTGTTTATAGCACAAAAATTTGAAACTGCAGAGGTGATCAAATACCACCAAAAGAAAGCTCTATTTGTGGGGGGAAAACAGACATTGACTTTGTTTAGGTACAGCATTGCACGACTGCGCAATTGTCCGTAAAAGCGTTGCAGTGTCGTATCGCAAAAAATGGCCTGGTCAGGAAGTGGGTAAATTCTTCCGGGGCTGAAGTGGTTAAAGGAAAAGACCTGGTTTACCCAAGATGATGCTACCCACATCCCAGCCCTTCTAATTGAAACTAGACTAAATCCCAGACACTCACACCAGACTCTTGCCTAACTATTACACAGCTGTGGCCTGATGTTTGCATGATCAGTGATGAAATTCTCTGGCTGCCCGCTGACTTGGCAGACCCATTCAACTCTAGACAGGACCAGCAATGAAGGCAATTTCATCACCAAAAGTGTAAACATTGGACTTTGTAATGGAGATAATGACTTTTGAGTTTAGATTAGGAAAGCTGGGGATGCATTAGCATTGGCTTAAAGTGGAGTTCCACCCATAAATATAACATTACATCAGTAGTTTTAAAAAAATGTCATTAGTACTTTACGAAGAAATTTTTTTTTTTTAGATGCCTTCAAAGTGTTGTTGCTAGGCAGAATAGTTAATCTTCCCACTTCCTGTACCTAGGTGCTTAATGCTTCCTAACCTACACCGCACAGACTCCTGGGAATTTAGTGGGTGTAACTTTCCTGGAGTCTGTGCATTCCCCAGTCTCAAAGAATCATGTGACTTGGACAGCACAGGTGCTGAAACCTGATCTGACACTGCTTGTGCAGCACTGAGCACGTGCGAGATTTGCAAGGCTGAAATCCAGGAAGTCATACAGTTTGGCTTCATGATGCACACACTTAAGATGGCCCCAGTCAATTTCTATTTTATAAAGTGTCTAAATGCTGTAACAACCTAACAAAACGGACCTTAGTTTACAGACTAACTTTACTAGAATACATTAAGCTTGTGTATTACAGGGGTATTTATATTTAAAAAGTGAAATTGTGGCCGGAACTCCACTTTAAGTAGACCAGAACTTGTCCTTACATCAAAGCTGTGCTTTGTGTTAATGTAAACCTTCTGCTTTGCCCTGCATGGGTAAAACACAGATCACTAGTAATCGCTACTGTCAAGAGACCAGATCTGGTAACACATCATGGTTATAATTTGAGGCTTGGTTCTCACAGATGGTTTCTTCAACCTCTTACTATACAAGTATTTAGAAAGTAGTCAGAACTCAGAACGTGCTCGTAATTAGGAAATCTAAAATAATTGTGAACTACCTTCTACACACCTGAAAATGTTCAGAAATTATTTGGTTTGGATGTTCAACAAGGTACAATGTGCAGCCTCCAGCAGTTACAGTATATGGGAATGTAATTGCATTTATGTATATAGTCTGTGTTGTTTTACTAGTTAGTTATTTATGGTATGCTGTAAGGTTGTTCCGAAACCACTTTTTTAAGACCAAGTACAATTAACGATACTTTTTTTTCCCAAGTACTCGCTGATACCGATTACTGATACTTTTTTTCAATGTCATGTGACAGTTTGACAGATGGGGACTGATAGGTGGCACGCAATGATAGGCAGCACTTATGGGCACTGACTGGTGGCTAGTACTGGTGGCTGGCACTGATAGGCGGCATTTATTGGCACTGACTGGTAGCTGGAGCTGATGGGCACTAACAGGTGGCTGGCACTGATAGCCTCGTTGGACAGGGTGGTCAGCTACAAGGTTCGCATTAGTGCTGACCCATGGTCCAGCAGGCATGGTCGGGAACATTACATTTACTTCACGGCGCATGCACTGGGTGAGCCTACAGGACAGGGTTCAGTGCTGGAGCTTGTTCCACCACCAAAAGCCAGCCGCTCCCACCTCCTCCACAGCCCAGCACCCCAGTAAACGAGGGCGGGGGGCGCAGAGTAATCAGCCAGGAGGTCTTGTTCCAAGAGTCAGGTCAGCTCCTATCAGGGTGCCAAAAGAACCCCCTAACCTGAGGGCAGGATTGGGCCATGCAGCAGGGCGCTATGACTAAAGGCTATGAGAGCCAAGTGAACCAGTAGAGCTGGACAACACAGTCAGAGGGACTGGTAAGAAGAGCAATAGCGCTGCCAACAAGGGAGCCAGGTGGCTCAGTATTTTAGTTTGTTCATTTGGATATGGAAGAACCCAATGTGTGGGCAACTGATGTCTATGTGAACTTTCCGTTTTATTTAATAAAAGTGGGCTGCTATGCCCCAAAATATAGTTTGGACTAGCGCAACATATTGGAAACGATTCTACCACGAGAATAATCTATTGCCACACCAGCAACAAGCATTTCAAGCTACAGCCCACAGAAGCCAGAGGCTAAACCCCAGATTAACCACTTCAGCCCCAGACCATATTGCTGGTCAATGACCCGGACACTTTTTGCGATTTGGCACTGCTTCGCTTTAACTGACAATTGTCGTGCGACGTGGCTCAAAAACAAGATTGGCGTCCTTTTTTCCCCACAAATAGAGCTTTCTTTTGATGATATTTGATCACCTTTGCGGTTTTTATTTTTTGCGCTAAACCAGAATAGGGCGACAATTTTTTACTTTTTGCTGTAATAAATATCCCCAAAAATATATAAAAAAAAGCCATTTTTTCCCTCAGTTTAGGCCGATACGTATTCTACATATTTTTCGTAAAAGAAAAAAATCGCAATAGGCGTTTATTGATTGGTTTGCGCAAAAGTTATAGCGTCTACAAAATAAGGCATAGTTTTATGGCATTTTTGGGACCATTGGCATTTTTATAGCGATCAGTGCTATAAAAATACATTGATTACTGTAAAAATGCCACTGGCAGGGAAGGGGGTTAACACTAGGGGGCGAGGAAGTGGTTAATTATGTTCCCTGTGCGTGTTCTAACTAAAGGGGGGGTGGGACTGACTTGGGGAAATGACTGATCGCTGTTCATACATTGCACGAACAGACGATCAGGAATTTCTTCCCCTAACAGGACCGGGAGCTGTGTGTTTATACACACAGCTCCTGGTTCTCGCTCTGTAACGAGCGATCGCGGGTGCCCGGCGGTGATCGCGCCCGCTGGCCACGCGCATCGGGACCAGGGGCAAGCACCCCTAGTGGCTGATTCGCGAGATGACGTATAGCTACGTGATCTCGCGCCGCCGTATAACTGTGGCGGCTAGTTGGCAAGCAGTTAAAGATCTGCTAACTTACCCAGATATATGATTTGTCGTCGTGAGCTCATTAAACAGAACTTCAGTATTTTTTTCATCTTTTAAATATTCTGTACTTGTTTTACCTTTGGATAGTAAAAAAAAAAAAAAAATTCTCACAGTAAATACCTTATACAGCCCACTTTCTCTTTCTTGTCTGGTAAAAAAGCCTAGGATTATGACATCATGCACAGCGCTCTCTCTCTCTCCCCCAGGAAGGAAAGGGGGGGGGTGAGTCATAAGAGGGACAATGAGAGCTGGAGGTGTGCCTCTGTGTAAATCCAAGAAGTCAACAGACAGCAGCTTACATGGATACAGCCAGACTCAGTGGAGAGAGATATCTGCAGCATATTTTCCAAGCACAGAATCTCAATATATATATAAAATAATATGCAAAATGGTTGGAGGGAAGCTTTAGAATGGCAAAGATATTTTTATTACAAATCATGTGAGCCGACTGCAGTTCCTCTTTATAGTCAACTTTTCAAAGAGCTACAGGGCCTGGCGATCAATTGTTAAAGCTAAAAATGCTGATCTCAACCAGGCAGGCCTTACTGCTACACGGGCAAGCAACAAAATCCTGATTAAACCAAAATTCTTTGGCATATAAGAATATGCAGCGCCAACCACTCTCAACACCTGTTCTGGTAGCATAGAGACCTTCAGCTGAAGGATGTCCATACCTTCCAACTTTTGGACTTCAGAATGAGGGACACTCGACCAAGGAGGTGATCTGAGCTGTGGGAAAATGTTGGTGTGGCCAAACGTACCAGTAGGAGGGGTTGAGTGTGGTTAAAAAAAATGTGGTCTTCCTTGTACCTATATGGGGGGCAGCAGAGCAGGGTCACAAGGACAGGGGGTCAATAGTGCAGGGTACAGCAGAATGGAGGACAGGAGTCAGTAGGGCAGGGTAGAGGGGTCAGCAGCCATTCCTCCGCCTAGCAAAAATTCCCCTCCCTGCCAAATTGACCATTCCTGGCCAAATAGCGCCCCCTTCCACCTCAACCCAAATACAAATGATTCTCATACTAGCACAATAGTGGATCAGTTTGTACACTGTATGATTACCATCTCCCATCCACATTTTAAGGACATAGATGGTGCTAATCAGTGTACAAACCAATCTATGGATCCGGTGTTACCTGCCATATCGGGGAATCACTGGAATGACACTAGCGGGATAGCACAGCCTGAATTACCAGGACCCCCCCCCCCCCCCCATAGATTTGGCCATGCCATGACTCCTCGCAGCCTCCCCTCCTGTCCGTGTACAGGAAAGCATCACAGCCAGGGAAGAGGCAGGTCACTCTACAGTGCACCGTGTATGTATGAGGTAGCCGGCATCCCTCACCACTGACTGCCTGTCAAATATACAGACACCCTGCATGTGTTACTAGTGCATGCTAGCAGATAAGCCAATGGATCAAAGGGCTGGAACTTGTTCCGGTACTGGGCTTTACTCTGGGACAAAGCCTTGATTCACTGTTAAATCAAAGGACAGTCCTGGCGAATTCGGGACGATTGGTATACATTGTCTCCTCAAAGCATAATTCCACACATACCCTTGTCAGTAATAATGGAATGCAATCAGTTACCCGACGGGAAGAAATTCCTACTCCAGAAGTTGCATATTGTCATCACCACCTGGGTACCTTTTTATCTAAATCCTGCTATGGACATGAATGCTTAGAGCTTCATGAATAATAGCTGATCATTTTAATCCCCCTGCCAGTGGTAGGTGGTTTGTCTCATTCATGTAAACTGATACTTTGCTACAGCATGTGAAAAACAAAAAGACTTGCTGGCTAGATCCCCAAATGTAGATAGATGAAAGGAACCCTAAAAACTAATCTAATACAGCAATTACATCTAAGAATTGCTAAGTTGCAATATAATTCTGCTTTGGGTCAAGGGCAGCAGAAGCTGTGCATAGTGACCAGTCATCTTCTGGGTTTTATTGTTAAAGCTTACTTGAACAAGCTGAAGATTGGTTACAATGCATAACTGCATCATATTCTGTATGCCACAGTTTTAGTAGATCCCCCCCCCCCCCAAGCTTGAGTGTTGTGCAGGCCTTCTTCAGAGTAGACGTTCATGTGAGCTTTTGCTCTCTCTCTGGTGTCCAGCTTAGCCAATACCCTGGGGCTACTCCTGGAGTACAATGTGGAATATAGGGTAGTTATGTAGAGAAGTACAAAGCAACCCAGGTGTAGACCTCCTCTATTAAAGTCCTTGTGGCGGGAGGGAGCATCCCCTCCAGGTGGAGAAGGGGGAGTAAATTGGTGCCATGTAATGCCTTGTCATCCAGCTGTGTTTAAAGCCGAGTGGTTGCATTTCAGCACCAAGTTTGAAAAGTTTACACTGCAAAATGAATACATTCCAAACATAGTAACATACAGACTGTCTACAACACTGGACTCTACATAGGATCCACAGTGGTCGTTTGTGTCTAGAGGGATAAACCGCTGTCCTAGACCTGTATGGTACCCTGCAGCTGACTACATGTATTGCATAAAGTGCCATGGTGAGCGGCTGTGCAGGATCCAATACCCAAAGCAACATTACAGGTTGCCCCAGGGTTTTTACAAAGGCTGCTCTGATCCAGATGCATTACTTTTACTGTAGTATTAGAAGACAATGAAGAGTTATTTGAAGAATTTAAAGATTTAAAAAAAAAATAGTTAAACTAAAATGTATTTCTCTGTAAGAGAAGAGGTTTATCATCTTGGGACACTAGAAAATGCCTAAGACTTCCCAGAGTAGGGCTATAGGGTAGATGCCCAGGAAGTTTGTCCTCAAAAGCTTTGACAGTCACCTGACGATACAAGCCAAGAACCCCTGTGTCCTGTACAATTAAAGAAAAAAAAAACCTCACAAACTTTTTTCACAGTTGTTTGAGGTATCACAACTCAGCCCATCTCAAGCCAGCACCTTTGTGTACATTGTTAATAAAAAAAAATTAAAAATCAGAATGCTGCTTTGGTCTATTTGGCTAAAACAAAAATTGGCAATACCGTGCAAAGTACATCCGGCTCTCACATAGAGATGAAAGGCATAGAGGTGTACAGACGGGCAGATATGGGCACAGCAGATTTACTAGAAGAAATAAAGCACAACCGCAATTAAGAAATAAATAGAGAGGTCAATACTTTGACTTTACTGGTGCTCAAGCAACAGAGCAAATCAGAACACTGATCTGCTTCATATACTTAATCTGGGTCAAAGACATAAGTACAGTATCCAGTGATTGTAGATCAGCAAGAAGAATTTTCAAAAAGGTTTACAATGGCAGCTACCATACTTCCTCCGAACAAGTCACCTTTAATATAAAAAGTAGTATCAAAGGACATTCATTATCTATACCGACTACGTTTACGCCATCTGACAGGTCCACTTTAAAGATGGTTAACCTCTTTTGAATCTAAACATCAGAACAAAATGTTTAAAAATCAAGTTGTAAAAACAAGGCAATTTAAATCTCAATATCTGCAAAAAGAAAAACAAAGCATTTTCCTAAAACATAATTTTTTCTTGAATGACAAAAAAAAATTCTGTTTTTCTTAGAGATACACAGAAAATTATCATTCGGTCATCGACAACTCCCGGGCAGATAAACGTCCATGCTGACGAACTTAAGAACTGGACAAAAAGTTCTAAAGTTCAGGCATTTGGAAAGAAGTTCACGGTTTGAAAAATAAAAAATAATAATAATGTTCATTCACTGTCAAACTTTATGGAGTTCACAGTTGTAGAAATGGCACCACCGCAATAACTTCCTCGCTTTTTCTTAGTCTTTTCATGACGGAAAGATTTTCCTTTAGTGAATTTTAAAACATTATTGGCTCTCTCGCCCCAGTCTCCTTGTGATCCTCTCTGGAATAGAAATAAAAAATATAAATATAAAAAAATAAAAGTGCAAAATTCATTGCATAACATTTGAAAACTTAAAAAGGGTCATTAAGGGTTGACACAAACATTTACATCCAGAAAACAAAATGTTCAGCCTTTTCAATACCAGTACACATTTGTGGACATCTGACCATCACACATATACAAGCTTATTGGGCATCATTTATAAAACCATGGGCATCAATAGAGAGTTGATCCCTCTTTGCAGTTATAACCGCTTCCCCTATTCTAGGGGGGTTTTGCCACAAGATTTTCGCCTATGGCTGGGTTAATGTGTGCCCAGCCTAAAGAGCATTTGTGAGGTCAAGTACTGATGTTGGACAAAAAGACTGGCTCATAATCAACATTCCAATTCATCCCCAAAAGTGTTCATTGCGGTTGAAGTCAGGGCTCTTTGCAAGCCATTTGGGTTCTTCTGCACCAAACTGTCTTTGTGGACCTGACTTTTTGCACCTGGCCAGTTGCAGTTGATCCTGGGACAAAAAAAAGACATTCTCCAAAATGTCTATGCATGATGTATAAATACTTAACTGGAAAAAAACGATTGCAATTTGTAGGGGTGTCCCACAAGCTAATGGACACACAGTAGGTGTGTTGGTCTGGTGTCCACAAACTATTGCCCTTGTGGTGTACATGCAAAAAAGATCAGCTTGATGTAAATCATATCAAGGTCTAAGTTTTAAAAACCTATTATATAGTTCTACAAAAACATGAGACCATCCACATATACTACCCATGTAGAATTAGACGAAAATATAGAAACATCTACGTATACTTATTTTTGTTTCCTGCTTTACTGCTTGCACTTCCAATACAAGCCTAAGTAGGCCGACTCAAAAACAATGCCGTTTCTGTGTGGCCGATCTCTTAAGACCACAGAGGGCCAGCACTGGACCACTGATCTGTACACTTACAAAAACTAGGAAGAGCAAGCATGAAAATGGAAATTAGAATTTACTTTAAAGTATTACTAAACCCAGGACTCTGCATTCACCATATCTGGTCTCCTTTAGAACAGCAATTGTTTTAAATATAAACTGCTAAACACCTTTTCACATCAGCAGTGTATATAGCAGTCTTGTGACTATCAGTGTCCAGCTGATCACTGATAGTCTGGACAGTGCTAATTGGTCCTGTGCTGATCACATGCACCCTCAAAAGGAAAAACAAACCTCCAACAATACACCAAACTGAGCATGTACAGAGTGACTCCATAGACTGTACTATCAAGAAATGGGACTGCGGAAGGAGGAGAGTATCAGAGGAGACAGGATCAAACAGCCTTTTTACATAACGTGGATTAACCCCTTAGGTGCCACAGTAAGTTTAACAAGCATGCTTTACTGCATATACAGACTGATTTTACCGTTCTGGGTTTAGTAACACTTTAAAAAAAAAAAAAAACTTAAATATTTATTATGCCAAATAGGTTTACTATGTGTACACAATAAAAGGGTTATTTAGCACCCTCTTTATAAGTTCATGATTTTCTCCATATAGTTAGCTTAGGGGAAAGATGTTCAATTTCAGACCATCACATAAAAAAAAACACCCAATTGTGACTGGAGGTGAACTGCAGGTTATATGCAACCTTCATATTAGGGAAAGGACTTTATACAGGGGCCCATTCACATTTATGTGTTGCAGTAATGCATGACTGTGCCATGCAGTGTTCTACATGTATATCTAAAAAATTAAATAAAAATTCTGTGCTTCAGCCTAGGTTCACACTGACAGTGGGATTGAAATTGTGCGAGTTCAGATTTCATTCCAGCACGTCAGTCTGACTTCAGGGGCAATTTTTAGAGACATCTGTGCAGGTTCCTCAAAAGAATTAAAGAAAAAAAAAAAAAAAAAACACACGCTCTCCAAAGTCACCAAAAGTAGTACAGAAACTACTTTTGGGAATCAGTGCAGCGTCAGCACCAATTCAGGCGGTGCCAATTTGACATATCAAATCGCATCAATGTGAACCTAGGCTTAAGATGTGCTGCATCCAAGTCATAATGAACCAATGTCAGTGTGGTTACCCAACTGCTTAACAGAACTCTGCCCATCTCCTACTCATCTGTCTCTCCATTATTAATTGATCTTTCCTACCAAAACAATTCTCGTACGTGTTTATGTCAATAGGAATGGCCCCATCAGCAGTTGATCCTGGAATTTTGGAAGCCTGGTGACATCACATGCAGGGCCGGTGCAAGGATTTTTGCCAACTCAGGCAAAGGTGCATTTTGCCGCCCCCCCCCGGCACGCACACGCTCACACACACACACACACACCATGCAGCGGTGGTGGTGGCAGCGGTGGTATTAAGGGGGGTGGCACTGGCAGCGGTGGTGTTGAGGGGGGGGGGGGGGGGGAGCAGTGGTATTGAAGGGGGGTGTCAGCAGTAGTGGGTGGATGGGATGATCAGTAAGAGGCAGAGGTGGTGAAGGTTGGAATCGATTGCACTAGCAATTTGTCACTTACTTAGTTCAGGCAATCGATTCCTCCTCCGAATTCTAGGGATGCCTTTTCCTCATGGATTGCCAGGAGAGAGCTCCTCCCCCTTCACCTGATTGGTGTCAGCTGACTTTTTTTTCAGTGACCGCCCTTGCCTCCCTACATTCTCTCTGGATAGGAGCGGTCCACGAGCACTGTCTCAGCTCTGCCTTCTCTCCTCAGTCCCCTCATCCTCAACACTATCAGCGGACAAACCCCCCCCCCCCTCCTCCTGCGGCAGAGCTAACTGGCAGGCTCCTCATGCTGGCAGATGGACGGGCTGGGGGGGGGGGGTCCGAGGGCACCTCACACTGACTCGTCCTGGCTCCTTCAGATGCCGCCCACAGCAGCAACCGGGCCCACAGACACACTCTACCGGGCGGGCGACTGTCCCGGTCAATATTCCACCCTGTTCCCTGGCGGCAGGCAAGTACCCATGTTGCCTTGCACTAGTGCCAGCCCTAATCACATGAGTAATAAGGCCTCATGCACACAGAGCTTATTTTTCTTTTTAGGCTTGTAAACACACTGATGTTAGCCTATGTGGCCACACACAGGCGTATGTGAAGAGGAGAGTTTACAGGCAGAAAAAGAAAGCACCAAAGGCGCATTCTGAGAGGAGCCTTTGAGCACAAAAATGCAGGTACATGTCTAAACACTTGTTGAAATGTATTTCAATGACTACAATTATAGATCACCACCAGTAAAATGCATTTAAGCTCAAACACTAAACGCACACATTGTAACATGAGGCTTTTTTTTTCCTGCCAAATTCTGGCAAAAATGCTGCCTATTTTCATAAGTCTCAGTGCACGAGGTTCCTTGCTACAGGAAGATGATAAAATGACTAAGCATGCTCTAGAAATGTTTTTAAAATGGTGCCATTCAGGCTGTGCGCTGACCTGCATTTTTGTACAGTCAGTTAAGCTGTGTTGAAAGGAAATATAATTCTGTACGTTAAAGATCTGACTAGACAATCTAACAATAGCTAAATGTATCTAAGCCTCCCGTTCACATGTCAAATCACGTCATATTGGAGCCCATCGCCAGAAATAAGAGTGCCCCAATTGTTGCGGCGCAACACCGATTTCCAAAAGTAGTTACTGCACTACTTTTGGTGACTTCTGGGGCGATTTCAACAAACATCTGTGCATTAACCTGCACAGATGTCTTAAGTCATCCCCAAAGTCAGACTAAACTGTGGCTTTGAAAATCGTACGAGTTCAGATGAAGCCACACAATTTCAAAGTCGTGTTCAGTGTGAACAGGGGCTACATCTGCTTTAAAGCAGGAAAATGTTTTTTGGTAGGCATCAAAGTTGTTTGCACAACTCCTGTATTTAAGTGCAGAAGTATAAACTAAATGCAGGAATATAGCCCAAGAATACAAAATGCAAATTCCGGTCATTGGAGAAAATTCCCCACAGTCAACTGCGGGTTTCATGCAAAATGCATAAAAAACGCACTACATGCTTTTCTGCAGTGTGTACATTGAAGTCTATTGAACCCATTAAAGAAAGAAAAAAAAAAAAACCTGCGTTGCATTTAAAAAAAAAAGTCCCTGACCCTTGCCAAAATGCAGCAGCTGGGAAGAGAGAAGGAAAAAAAAAAAAAAAAAAAAAAGCGTAGATGTGAATGTGTCCTGAAGGAAAACCACATTAAATGGTTTGTAGTTTCTGCTAAACGCAGTAAAAAACACATTGTATGAACCAGGCCTAAATGCCTCCGCTATTTAGGGCCAGTTCCCACTGGTGTGATGTCCGACATCAGATGCGATTTGCACCGCACTGTAAATCACATGCGATCTCTGTGCGATGCGATTTTAGCCATACAGCTTTCATGGCTGAATTTGCATTGCATTCGGACCAAACTCACACAGGACCTTTTTCTGGTCCACAGCAGACTTGGATTGCATGGGTGATCCGATATGCAAACTGATTTTTTTTTTTGGGGGGGGGGGGGTCATTAACTTTTAATTGACTCTCCCAGCAGTTACCATAGGGCAGTGTGAACTGCCACCAGGAGACGTGATGCAGGAACCAGCAGTGGATTCGCAGGGTTCCCGCACCGCTGCAGTGTGAACTAAGCCTTACAGACCCAACAGTCTGCTAGGATGAATGTTCAAATATAAGAACGCAGCAAATGAAATACCATGTGGGAAGAGCAGAACTATTTTGTGCCACAAAGCACCTTCCTTGTAAATGCTACACACTGTACTTTACCTTTGCTTCAAATGAATTATTACAAACTCGAGGGTCAACTTCAACTTCCTCTTCAACTACTCTTCGGAATGGAACATTTTTCTGACCATCCTATATCGTATCAAAAACAAAAATTCAAATATAAAAACAGGAAATACATTAGCAGTCACTTTCAAGGTTACCTTTAAATTCCAGAAATATCAAATGGCACAGAAGTATTTAGAAACACTAAAAATAGTTCAAGTGACATTTTAAGGAGAATGCAGTCTCATCGTAGTAGTGTAGGTATAGTAAGTAGCAACAATTAATCCAGAGAGCCACGTAGACACATTCCAGAAAGATCGCACAAAGCAGCATGAGAAGGGCTATGCATTGCTTTTCCACAAAGCTTACCAGCCGCAGGACATTTGTGAAGGACCCACTTAATGCCCCAACCATAAGGTTTTCATATAGGGAATGGCAAGAAGCCTGCATGTTTTTATTTTTCCACACACAGTAATGAAGATTCTGCATTCTATAAGACGGGAAAAGTCTCCAACTGAAACAGTGCAGTAACTTTTCTTTATTAAATACGATCAATGTAAATGTTACTGTTAATGGGCGTTCTCTTGGGGTTTAAAGCAGAACCAAGTTGCCTCTAATGGGGACTTATCTATGCCCGACTTACTGTTCTTGTACAAATTTTAGTCTCCTTTACCCCAGATACTACACACAAAACTCTTCTTCCAGTTCAGTCACTGAGTGCCGGCTCTCATACAGTAAAAGGATCTCGTCATTCGCCCATTCACAAAAAGCCATATACTCTTCACAGAAGCAAGGCACTGTTTAACCACTTAAGGACCAAGCCTCTGAGATTTGGCATTTATAAGTTAAAAACATTTTTTTTTGCTAGAAAATTGTATATGTTGGAACCCTCAAACACCCTAGAAAATAAAATGGCTGGTGTTGCAATACTTTGTCACACCGTATTTGCGCAGCTTGTTGAATGGCGACAAACTTTTACCCTTAAAAATATCTCCAGAGGCAACGTTAAAAAAAAAAAAAAAAAAAAAATTCTACAGGTTGCACATTTGGAGTTACAAGAGGGTGTCTAGGGCTAGAATTATTGCTCTCGCTCTACCGATCGTGGCGATACCTCACGTGTTTGAACAGTTATCATATGTGGGCGCTGATCGTGTATGCGTTTGCTTCTGCACGCAAGTTCAACGGGACAGGTCGAATTTATAAAAAAAAAAAAAAAATTGTGTCACCTTTATTCCTTTTACAAGGAATGTAAATATGCCTTGTAATGGGAAAAAAAGCATTACAGGACCTCTTAAATGTGAGATATGTGGTCAAAAAGACCTCAGAACTTATTTACACTTAAATGCAATAAAAAAAAATTGAAAGATAATTTTTTTTAATACATCTTTAAAGCGGAAGTAAACCCATCTATTTGATAGTTTAAAAAAAACAGTTAAAGGAGTGGTTCACCCTAAAAACTACTTTTTTTTATTACAATGGCCCCCCACATTACAATACGATTAAGGCTGCTATTATTTTTTTGAAGCTGTACATACCTTTGTACAGCATATTCACCCGTTGCGAGTCCCGCGGGAGTGGGCGTTCCTCACATGTCTGTGATTGACATTTTGACCAAAAACGAGCTCCCCCCGTCGCGTAAGCCGCGTCACGATTGGTGAAAGGAGCCGAACGGCGATGCGCATGCGCAGTATAGCGCCGACTCGCCTCCTTTCGCCAACCGTGACGCGGCTTACGCGACGGGGGGAGCTCGTTTTTGGTCAAAATGTCAGACATGTGAGGAACGCCCACTCCCGCGGGACTCGCAACGGGTGAATATGCTGTACAAAAGGTATGTACAGCTTCAAAAAAATAATAATAGCCTTAATCGTATTGTAATGTGGGGGGCCATTGTAATAAAAAAAAAGTAGTTTTTAGGGTGAACCACCCCTTTAACATTCCCGGCATGCCGGAAATGCTAGATGTCACATTTGCTTGTGCTCTCATCCAAACTGTCAAACCATCCAATGGCTGGTTTCATAACTGATCACATGTGCATCATTGTGGCAGTTGCAGATTAAACAGAGGCCAAGATGGCAGCTTCCTTGGCTGAAAACAATAGGAGGGTTTGCTTCCACTTTAAGCGCTGCGGACGGAAGGGATGTTTTGACGTCGCTCCCGCCCTGCAATGGTATGGAGACAAGTGGGGGCCATTTTACCCTCCATACCAAGCTAGGGAGAGGACCCAATCGCTTCTGCCGCTACCGACAGCGCCGGAGGGCACTGGAGAGCGACCCTCTCCGTCAGCCGATAAGTGATTTTGTGGCAAATCCACCGCAGAGACCACTTTTATCTAAAAGCGCACACTGAAGAGGATAGACCCGGTTTAGGCAGCTAGCTGTTACCATAACAATGATATCCTTCTTCATAGAACTGTCGTATAACGACGGCGGGCAGTCCGGAAGTGGTTAAACAGACAAGTGGAGAGGCAGGTAAACCCAGGGCCGATCCGCCCTATAGGCTCACTATGCAAGCCGCTTAGGGCCCCGCAAAGCTGCGAAGGGCCCCCCAAATTACTAGAGGCCCCGCCTGTTGAGAAGTCATTTTCGCCCCCTCACCCCGCTTCTCAACTCGCTGGCTGCATGGGAGAAGAGGTAAGAAGTCAGCACCCCCTGCTTCTCAATTTAATGCAAGATGTCATTTCCGACAGCAGAACACCCCCTCCCCTCGCATCTCAACTTTCTTTAATGTGACATGTCACTGTCGTCAGCGCCCCCCGCTTCTCATTTTTAATGTGCCATGTCATTTTGCTTAGGGCCCCAGGGAGGTCAGGATCGGCACTGGGTAAACCACAGGATATCCCCTTGTTCATTCACAGAGTGCTTTATAATCTGAAAATACAAGGCTGTATGTGAACAAGGAAGGGGAGAGGACAGGACAAGTGAATGATAGATATTACTGCCTTTACTGTGCGAGTGTCACACTCAGTCACAGTGCCGAGGGGGGGTGTTAGATGCAGTGACTGGGATGAATGAAATTAAGATATGTTCACTAAAACGCAGCAAGCTGCGCATAGGACTGTTGTCATAATAGGCAACCTATTTGATTTGTGCCTAGTTCCACTTTAATGTCATACGTATTGGTTTTTGCCACTCTGAATTCCATAAGGTTTCTGCATTTTCTTTAAATTCTGCTCTCTATGCGTTAAACTGACCTAAAAGGTGTAAAAATTCAGTACATGCATTTCAGTACCAACAACTGAAGGGATATTGTCAGAATCATACAGTTGTTTGTTTTATCTTCACTCGAAAGATTGAAAAAAAAAAAAAAAAAAATGGTAACTACATACATGTAATATAGTGAAAAGGACAAAAAACAAAAAAAAGAAATAAAAAATCCGGACGTAGGTAGCATAATCGAAACCCTTAGCCTAATATTTGTTTTATAAATATATCCCCATTTTCTTTGCTGGACATGTTTTTCTTGGCTTTAAAATGAAAAATACCTATTTTGGCAATGTTATTATAGGAAGTACGCCATCTAGTGCCCAATTTGAATATTTACACACTTAAGGAGTTGTAAAGGAAAAAGTTTTCACCTTAATGCATTCTATGCATGCTGCCGTCAAGCACATCCAGTGACGCGGCGCGCCGAGGCAGAGTGATACAGTGAGCGGCTATGGCCGCTCGATGTATATCACGAGAGTGCGCCCGCACGGACTACACACAATGCGAGCTCTCTCGCATGAATGTGTGTAGTTCGAGCGGGGAGGACCAGAGACAGCCGCCTGGGGACCCCAGAAGACGTGGATCGGGGGCCACTGTGTGCAAAACGAACTGCACAGTGGAGGCAAGTAGAACATGTTTGTTATTTTAAACAAAAACATTTTTTCCTTTAGTGACCCTTAAAATCAATGAAAAACCATTTGTCCAGGACACAAAATAGCCTAATGTCTTTTGCCCAGTCACACAACAAAATATACATGGATGTTCACTGGGAAAATTATGAAGCTTTTTTTTTATATAAATAAATTTTTTAGATCAAAGGGGCTCCTGAAAATGGCTACTGGTTCACTTCTGCAGTTCCTAGGCCCTGGAGGAAAAGCAACAAGGATGCACTTTGATCTTCAAGGATCTCCACGTGAAACAATGATCACATTTCTTATGAAATCTTAGAAGATGAAAATGAAATACATAAATCTCATAACATGTCGCAAAACTTACCAGTTCTTAAATGTAGTGGCGGCTTCGGCTTTATTATTATTATGGCCTTTGGTTCCTTTACTTTTCACCTAGTAACTCTGCCAGTAACACTTCCTGTTCTAGGGCGACAACTCGCTTTACTGTATCCATGGAGTAGCAGTATTGTCACCCAGGGACAGGACAAAAAAAAAAACCCACACACCTCTCGCTCTTATGCATATAGGAAGTGCTCTATGGCAGTAATCTCCAAACTGCGACCCTTTGCTTGCCTTTATCTAGCCCTTGGAGCGCCATTCCTCCCACTGACACCAACAACGGGGCACCATTCCTCCTACTGACACCAGTGATGGGGCACCATTCCTCCCACTGACACCAGTGATGGGGCATTATTTTGCCTACCACCGACGGGACACTATTCTGCCTACCCACCTCAACAATGGTGCATTTTTTCTACTTCCACTGGCCACAGTCCGGCCCCCAAACACAAAGACACACTTTGCCATTGAAAAGATTTAGGGAGCTACAAGGTAATGTGGTATGCTAATGGCCATCCACCATACTTGCTGCACCCCCAAAATTGCAAAAAAAAAAAAAAAAAAATCCCTAAATAGCTTCCTTTACCTTAGTGCAGTCCTCCTTTACTTACCTCAATCTTCGATTTTGCTTTTAAATGTCCTTATTTCTTTTGAGAAATGCTCACTTCCTGTTCTTCTGTCTAACTCACCACCGTAATGCAAGGCTTTCTTCCTGGTGTGGAGAAAGCCTCTTGAGGGGGGGGGGGGGGGGGGGAGGCAGGCAAGAGTGTCAGGACACCCACTAACACAGCTCCTTTCTCTATCTGCAAAGTAGAGTGCGTCCTGACTTACCTGCTCACCCCCTCAAAAGGCTTTCTCCACACCAGGTAGAAAGCCTTGCATTACTGTGTGTAATTTCAGACAGAAGAACAGGAAGTGAGGGTTTCTCAGAAGAAATAAGGACATTTAAAAGCAAAATGGAAGGATGAGGCAAGTGAAGGAGGACTGCACTAAGGTAAAGGAAGCTATTTAGGGGGGGGGGGGGGGAATTCCTTTACAACCCCTTTAATTGTGTTAATTTATCCAAACCTATGCTTTTATAGTTACAACTAGCAGAACACCATTCATTCCAGTCACATTTAAGCGTGCCCATGACTGCATCAAAAACACAATGAAGACCATGTACACAATTGTAGGTTTTATTCAATGGCTACAGCAACATGGTAAAAATAAAACCTTTAATATAAAGGTGTATACATTCATCTCCCAAAGTCCACACTCATGATGGTAGTCAATCTTCTGTTGATTGCCCTCATTTTCTCACCTTCTTGTTAGCCTTGGGGAACGTGTTTGGAGTTTTCACGTGAATGCTCTTATTGTCTGGTGTCAGCCCCTGATCACCTTCCCTTTTCCTTTTTCCAGAATTACCTGAAAACATGTGAAGTATTGTTATAGGAATGCCACAATTCGCACAATGCTACTAAATTGTTTAGACTTTTTGTAGCTGCAAACTATTTCAAGTAGAACTAAAAGGCAAAACGTTTTTTCAATTTAGAGTAATGGAAGTTTATAACCCACTTTTTTTGCCCATTTATGTCCCATTTGGGAGATTTCCCTTTACTTCTTGCCTTATACTCAAAAGGTCAGGTGGGAGGGAATTACCCAAAAATGGTGTCCCTATTGGAAGATTTCCCCTTCATTACTGTTCTGGGGATAACCCCAAAACTTGGGATTTTCTTTCACTTTTGGGTGCTCGTTTATGAAGCAGTGAACAGCGGTGGTCCAGAGAATCGCCACCGATCACAGTCCATAAATGGTTTATGAACCAAAGACAATCCGGGTAGAACATGTTCTCCCGCTGATCATCTCTGCACACTGAGAATCCTCAACAGACACAGAAAAGGCCAGTTTATGAAGCTTTTCACTGGCAATTCAGAATTCACCCTCCCTGATTCACCAGCTCAGAGGTGGAGAATCGGGGGAGTGAAGAGAAATGCTGGAGGATCCGAGGAGGGAAAAAGGGATTATTAACTTCCTTCTACCGCAATCAGAACCCGGCCAATGCTTTTTTTTTTTTTTTTAGTTTAACTACTTGAAGACCAGGCCTATTCTGACACTTCTCACATGCTTTTTTTTTTTAAATTACTTTTTTTACGTAAAGCAGTATTTGCACAGCAGTTTTTCCAAACGCAATTTAAAAAAAATATATATATAATATCCGATTGTTTGGTAAAATATAAAAAAGTTATGCCATGTAAATAGATACCAAAGAGGTCACACTTTAAAACTGTGCATGCCCGTGGAATAGCGACAAACTATATAAATTATATTATCCATAGGCAATGCCTTTACAAATCACCACTTTAGATTTACACAGGTGGTCTGGTGCTAGAATTATTGCTCGATTCTTATAAAGGCATATAAAACATCCCTTAAGATAGAAATAGGCTGTGACTAGACCTCTTTACAGAAAGATCTGGGGTCTATTGGTCCCCCTCCCACCGCATGTAAAAGCAATCAGCCATTTTGATGCAGCTGCAGACATCATCCCAGTATAACCAAAGTTGGGCAACGCACCAGTACGTTGCCTGGCATTAAAGCGGGGGTTCACCCAAAAAAAAAAAAATTCTAAGATAACATCCAGCATACTAACGACATGTAAAGTATGCTGATGTTTTTTTTTTTCTCCGTACATACCGTGTAAATGTTATTTTCGCCGGGCTTCCGGGGTTCTGATTACTGCGGGACTGGGTGTTCCTATCGAAAGCTTAGCTGACTGACGTTCGGTGAAAATCTTCCCATGTCACATACACCGCGCGTCACCAGTTTTCCGTTAATGGCCGACCTGCGAGCCGGGCTAAATAGCGCCTGCGCAGTCAGCTCTACACGGCGGGCGCAGGCGCCGTATAGCAGGTCGGCTATTTACGGAAAACTGGTGATGAGCGGTGTATGCGACATGGGAAGATTTTTACCAGACGTCAATCAGCTAAGCTTTCAATAGGAACGCCTAGTCCCGCAGTAATCAGAACCCAGAAGCCCGGTGAAAACAACAATTACATGTACGGAGAAAAAAATAAATAAAAAATACCAGCATACTTTACATGTCGTTAGCATGCTGGATGTAATCTTAGAAAACATTTTTTGGGTGAACCCCCGCTTTAAGTGGTTAAAAAAGTGGAGTTGTGCCCTGTTATTTGGATAGTTTAACGTGGGTATATTTAACCCATACTACTAAAAAAAAAAAGTAACGGCAAAAAGAATTGGCACACACTTATATATATATATATATATAATTTTTTTATCAAAGAAAAACAGGGCATATATTTGTGTGTTTTTGCATTAGGATTTTTCAAAAACTGCTACACAAATACCATGTGATATAAAAAAAATTGCAATGCTCGCCATTTTATTCTCTAGGGTCTCTGCTAAATATATATATCTATATTTTGGGGTTCCACATACATTTCTAGCAAGAAATAGTTAGTTACTTGCAAACAAAAAGTGACAGAAAAAAAAGACTTGGTCCTTAAGTGGGAAATACTATTAGAAACTGACATACCATTCACATTGACTTCTTCCTCACTGGAGGAGCTTTCCTCTGAACTCTCTTCACCCTTCTTGGCTGAAGGTTTTGGTGTGGACTTTGCACTCTTGGGAGTGGTGGCGGGTTTAGCTGCTGATGGGGACTTTGAGGTAGCAGATTTCTTAGATGTATCCTCTTCTGAGCTGCTCTCTTCAGAGCTACTTTCTTTTTTCTTTGGGACGGACTTGACTCCATTTTTCACAGCTGCTTGTTTAGGTTTTTCTTCTTCATCGCTGGAGTCTGATGAAGAGCTACTACTGGCTTTTGTTTTATTCACAGGAACTGGTTTCTTGGCAGATGGTGCAGCTGCCGGTGACTTAACCGTTTTAGTGTTTTTTTCCTCTTCGCTGCTTGAGTCAGAATCGGAGCTGCTGCTCTGTTTAGCTACCTTGTTTTTAACTGCTCCTGTAGACTTGGGGGTCAAAGCTTTAGTTGGTGTCTTTTTAGCAGCCTCCACCTGCTTGCCCGATGCCGGTTTTGCTGCAGCAGCTTGTTTTGGAGTGGGCTTACTGGCAGCCTTCTTAGTGGAATCTTCCTCACTGTCAGAGTCTGGGGGAATAAAAGACATAATGAGAAAACAGATCAGGTAAACAATTGAGCCTCATGCACACTGCATGTTTTTACAGCAGTTTTTTTTTCTGCAGCCAGTAAAATCCCCAGCATGTTATGTGTCCATGCACACATAGGCTGTAATCAGCGTTTTTTGGCAGAGGCATTTTCTGGCTTGAACCAGCGAGTTTTAAGGAAGAGTTTTTCAGCTGTAAAAATAGGATTTTTGTACTCACCGTAAAATCCATTTCTCTGAGTTCATAGACGGACACAGCATTCTTTGACATTAGGGTTATATCCGCTTTCACTAGGAGAGTTTAGGCAGAAAAAAAGCACTTAAAGTGTTAAAACAAGCCTCAGTGCAGCTCCTCCCAGGGGGCGTGGCCCCCCGATATAACCCACACCCTGCTCTAGCAGCCTCAGTTCGTAACAAGCAGTACAAACAAAGGAGGGGGGGGGTGCTGTGTCCGTCTATGAACTCAGAGAAATGGATTTTACGGTGAGTACAAAAATCCTATTTTCTCTTTCGTTCATAGACGGACACAGCATTCTTTGACATTAGGGACGTCCCAAAGCAGTGTCAAAAAAATTAGAGGGGTGGGAAAACAACACAGCAAAACAGGTTACATCCCAAACGAAACCGGAGTTACTCAACGGAGAAACTCCTAGCATAAAACGCCGCCTGTAACATCTGCGGCCAAAGGAGGCATCAGAAGATGCACACACATCCACCTCGTAAGACCTTGAAAAAGTGTGGATCAACGACCAGGTCGCTGCCATATACCCCTGTAACACAGAGGCATGATGCCAGAAAAAACCCAAGAGGCTCCGATCGCCCTGGTCGAATGCGCCGTAACCCAAAAGGGAGGCGCCAGCCCCTTCAGGGCATAGGCCTGAAGCACAAACCATCGGATCCACCCAGAAAAGGTGGCCGACGAGACTACCAGGCCCCCTTGTAGGACCAGCCAGCGACACGAACAGTGAGTCCGACTTCCGGAACGGAATCATAGCAGATAAGTACACTCGTAGGGCCCGAATCACATACAGAGGATGTAAAGAGGCCGCCTCCTTGCCTTTCGGCCGAGGACATAAGGATGTAAGAACAATGTCCACATCAACGTGAAAAGCCGAAAACGACCTTGGGGAGAAAAGACGGCTGCGGCCGCAGCACCATCTCATCCTCATGGATGACCCAGTAGGGAGCCTTGCAACACAAGGCTGCCAGAACAGACAGACACTCGTCTGATCGCAGTAATTTGCTACCAGAAAAATTACAGTGGAGATGCCCACACTGAACCATGGCCAGGTGACAACGCAGACCTTCCTGGGCTTGAACCCAGAGACAAATGCATGAAGGGCAGGTACTCTAGCGCCGAGCTAAACCTGCTCCCTTTTTGTGACAGTCAAAAAAAAAAAACAAAAAAAAAAAAAAACTCCCGAATGTCCACAAAGGGAGCATCCAGAAGAACCGAAAGGACTAAATTCAAGCCCCATGGGGGTAGTGGAGGGGCCACATGCCAGACCCCCAGACCAGACGTACGCACCAAGGAGTGCGACGCCAAGGCGCAATGAAAGTAACCGCCGGAGCAGAAAAACTGACTCCTAACTGTACTGAAGGCGAGAGCCTGATCCACTCCCAGCTGTAAAAAACAGCAGAATCCTGGACACCACGTATGTACGAGAGTGCCATTTCATCTCCTCACGCACAGAGATGCAGGCCCTCCACATAGGATGTAAAATCCTACGTGAGGTAGACTTCCGTGCAGGCAGCACGGTAGAGACCACCGAGCCCAATAGGCCTCGGACCTTCAGCCCCAGGCTCCCAACAGCCACGCCGCTAAGCCAGTGGCTGTAAAAACAGGGTGGAAAATCGGACCCTGTAACAGAAGATCAACCCCCAGGGGAAGACGCTAGGGGGCGTCTGCCACAAGACGCACCAGGTCCGCGTACCAGGAACGACGCGGCCAATCTGGGGCAATCAGGATTGACAGAATTCCATCGGCTTCCACTCTGCGCAGCAGGCGAGGAAGAAGCTACCGAGGAGGGAAGGTTTAAAGTAGGCGACAGTGACCCCAAGGAGCCACCAACGCACCTGACGCGTCAGCCCACGGGTCCCTTGACCAGGCCAAAACATGGCACCTTCCGGTTGAGGCGGGACGCTAGCAGGTCCACGCCTGGAGTGCCCCACTTTCGGCACAGACACTGAAAACCCCTATGGGTGGAGAGACCACTCTCCTTGGTCTAATGCAGTCCGACTTAGGAGTCGGCTCGCCAATTCTGTACTCCCGGAATGTACGCGGCCGATAGAGCCGGAAACGGACCTTGCGGCCCACCGAAGGATGTGCGCGACCTCGTCGCTGCAACAGAACTGTGTGCCTCCCTGATGGTCGACATACGCCACAGCGTTGTCGGACAGGGTCCCGAATGGTCGGCCCTGTAGATCCAGGGACCACCAGGCAAGGCAAAGCTTGATCCAGAACACCGCTTGGTAGGTGGGGACTCCACCGGAGTCCAGCGCCCCAGGGCTGACTGGGGTCCCAAAAACCCCTCCCCAACCGGAGAGGCTGGCCTCCGCCGCGACCACTGTCCAGTGACATGGCAGAAAACGACTTCCCGGCCCGAAGCACCGGAAACGTCAGCCACCACACCAGGGACCAGTTGACACAACTGAACCTGGTAATCCAGAGATGACGGAAGCTTGTCTGACAGCAGTTCCCTCTGTAGCACCCTGGTGTGGAATTGGGCATACGGAACCGCCTCGAAAGAGGCCACCGTCAGACCCAGAACCCTCATGCAGAATCGCAGAGATGACCACTACTAGGTCGACAACTGCTGCTCAGCAGATTGCAGAGCCTGAATCCTTTCCGTTAGGAGAAAAAAACTCCCGCCCCGGCGGAATCCAGGACTAGTCCCAGGAATTCCAGTCCCTGAGACGGGACCAACACTGACTTCTGGACAAAACAGAAGTCAGCCAAACTCTTGGAGAGTCTGACATGTGACAGACACGGCTCCACTAATTCAGAGCTCGAAGAAGCGTGTGGGAGAATTTCGTACAGACATCCCACAATAACAAACCCCCGCTGCCACAGCCGGGCCAGTATCGGGATGAGCACCTCGGTGAAAACCTGTGGTGTCGACACCAAGCCGAGCGGGAGGGCCACAAAATGAAAATGGTCCTCCCTGACCGCAAAGCCCAGAATATCTGGTGCTTTGAGCATATGGGAACATGCAGGTATGCGTTCATGACATCCAAAGACGCCAGAAAAAAAAAACCCCATCCTGAAATTTTGCACTTTGACAAAAAACAAACAAGGGCCTGAGGCCCAGGATTGGACGGACCCCGTCCTCCTTGGGGGACTACAAAAACAGATTGGAGAAAAAAACCCCGAGCCTGTTCCACGAGGGAACTGGCACAATCACTCCCCTGACCAGAAGATCCTGGACAGCCCCTGACAGAGCCACCCAGCGAGCCAGAGGATGGAGGGGAAAAAAAAAAAAAAAAAAAAAACCTGTCTGGTAGACAAGAGAGAAAACCAATCTCGTACCCAGATGAAACTACTCCGCAACCCCAACGGTCAGAGAGGAGAGACCTCAATCGAGCCGCGAATTCGCAGAGCCAGCCCCCCACCCCAGATGTGAGTGGAGGCAAACCTCCAAACGGAAGCAGGCTTGCGGCACCAGGGGCGCCTGTGTCCTCAGTGGACGTCCTAGCTCCCTGAAAATTTTTTCCTGCCGCACTTGGCGGGCGAAAACAAAACCGCATGGGGAATAGTAAATGAGGGCCCTTGCCTACAGTGAGGCACCCAGCCTTTGGACAGATGGCGGGAGCAGAGTGCTCACACCGCCCGTGGCATCTTTTATGATGACAATCAGAGACACCCCTGCGTACACCCCCACAGGGCAATACCACCAGGGACTACAGAAAAGACCGTCCGCAGACCAACCCCCAGCCATACAAGGCAGGGCAGAAAACATGGCGCAGGCGGAGGCCCTGGATAGCAAGGGGAGCATATACAGGGTCGACACACAGACAAATATCTGACCTAGTACCAACTAGTCGGTCAGGACCACGCAGGTCACAGAAGCATTCTGCGCCTCCAGCTCCCCGTCCGGGAAATGTCTGAGACACCAGAGTCCCGGCCAAAACCGGACTCACCGCCGCCCCCCCCCCCGCTATGAATATGGGGGTGACCATGGTGTGTCTGCCCGGTTACGAACTGGGGACCTTTCGCGTGTGTCCACAGCACCCCCATCAGCAGGGTCCCCAAAAGCGGGAGCCCCTTCCACAGGTAACGTGGCAGCCGTGTATCAAAACAAGCTACCCAGCAGGGGGGGGGGGGGGGGGGGACAGACCGCAAAGTATTTTGTACCCTGCGACTGAACCCAATCCTTGCACAACATATTCCATACATGGAAGCAAGGAAAAAACACATATTGCGATGCGGGGCAGCACGGAACCCAAAAGGGACTGACACCACCGCCTAATCCACCATAGCTTTGGTAACCCGCACCGCAGTGTCAACAGCCCCAACAACAGCACCATCAAGTGCTGACCCTGAAACAGGGCCATCCTCACAGTCCAAGTGGACTTCAGCCAGCAGCTACTGACAAAAAAACGGAACCAGAGCCGGACGCCTCAGCGAGGCCTGATTCCCTGTCAGAGAAAATAATAACATCCCAGAGGGAGGCAGAGGGGGGAATGAATTATAACTCCCACATTCCTCCAACACCCCCATCCTGACCCAAACGCCCCAGGGACTGCCAGCACAGCATCCCTGGAGGCTGCAGGAATAGGGACACCAAGGGTTAACATCCCCTAGTACTGGCAGGCTCCACAGGACATCCCCTCAGCCGCCACAGAGAACAGGGAAACCCCCCCCAAAGGACTCACCGTCCGACCAGACCGCCGCTGCCGAGAGCCAAAAACGCTGCCTGTGCTGCGCCATTCAAAGGAAAGAATGCAGAGCCGTACGCGCCGTCATCCTAGGCACAAGAGCTGTTCAAGATGGCCGCCGATATGTCTGCGGGCTCCGAGAAAATGGCCGCCGCAATTACAACTGCGCCATATAACACCGCCGTCAGCGGCAAAATGGCGCCCGAAAACGGCGTTTTTTTCAAAAAAACACACAGCCAAGCCCAGTGACACACGCAGTACACAGGCCCACAGGACCCCCTCCGCACATATGTGGCACATAAAAACACAGCACCCACAGCAGTAGCAGCCCCCAGGTCAGACTGAGCCCCCCAAGCGGGGCCCCCACCTCACGGCCATCACCCAGAAACTGGGAAGGAGGGAGAGGAAAAAAGGGAGAGAGGAAAGCAGGGCAAACCCTCAGTCGACCTCCCCAGGGGAAAATTCCAGCCAGACCACTTACCTGAGCAAGAGGCCACTACTTACCCGTCCTGCGACTACCCGGCTGAAGGTATCCCAGACAGATCCAACGTCCGCTAAACGGCATGGCTGTCGGCCAGACACACTGTGACAAGGCCATAAAAGACCGGTCATATGTGTGCCCTAGAACCGAAGTTCCCCGGCCGCCCCTGGAGCAATGGGGCCTGTCGTGGACGTCCCAAAGCTGAGCTGAGGGCCGGCACACGCTCGATGGCCGAACCTGGGGGGACTACAAGAGTCGAGGACCCAGCCTGTCACCCAGTCGGCTGTTGATAGAAGAATCACAGGATTCCAAAAATGCAGGAACAAAATAATAAAAAGCGAGAAAATCGCAAGAAAAAAATCTCCAGAGTACAGGAACTCCAGAGTGCCTGACTCTCCTGACGGTTAGGCAGGAAAAAACTGAGGCTGCTAGAGCAGGGTGTGGGTTATATCGGGGGGGGGCCACGCCCCCTGGGAGGAGCTGCACTGAGGCTTGTTTTAAGACTTTAAGTGCTTTTTTTCTGCCTAAACTCTCCTAGTGAAAGCGGATATAACCCTAATGTCAAAGAATGCTGTGTCCGTCTATGAACGAAAGAGAAAACGCTCTAACTCTGATAAAAGCTTAAAAAAAAAAAAAAAAAAAAAAAGGAGACAAATTGTATTTGGGTACTAGACCGTGCAAGCGTCAGTTGAAGTAACGCAGTGCCTCATAACTGCCAGAAGATTTTTCACCTTAATGCAAAGGACGCACTAGGGTAAACAAACACAAGGGTTTACAACCCCTTTAACCACTAAAGACCCAGACCTTTATGCAGGTAAAGGACCTGGCCAGTTTTTGCGATTCGGCACTGCGGCGCTTTAACCGACAATTGTGCGGTCGTGCGATGTGGCTCCCAAACAAAATTGGCGTCCTTTTTTCCCCCACAAATAGAGTTTTCTTTTAGTGGTATTTGATCACCTCTGCGGTTTTTATTTTTTGCGCTATAAACAAAAATAGAGCGACAATTTTGAAAAAAAAAATGCAATATTTTTTTACTTTTTGCTATAATAAATATCCCCCAAAAATATATATTAAAAAAACGACTTTTTTCCCCCCCTCAGTTTAGGCCGATACGTATTCTATTTTTGGTAAAAAAAATAAGCGTTTATCAATTGCTTTGCGCAAAATTTATAGCGTTTACAAAATAGGAGATAGTTTATTGCATTTTTAATAATTATTTTATTCTTACTACTAATGGCGGCAATCGGCTTTTTTTTTCGTGACTGACATTATGGAGGACACATTGGACAATTTTGACACATTTTTGGGACCATTGTCATTTTCACAGCAAAAAAATATATAAAAATGCATGGTTTACTGTGAAAATGACAATTGCGGTTTAGGAGTTAACCACTAGGGGCGCTGTAGGGGTTACGTGTGACCTCATATGTTTTTCCAACTGTAGGGGGGCAGGGCTGGACGTGTGATGTCATTAATCGTGTTTCCCTATATTAGGGAACACACGATCAATGAAGCTGCCACTGTGAAGAACGGGGAAGCCGAGTTTACACACAGCTCTCCCCGTTCTTCAGCTCCGGGGACCGATCGCGGGACTCCGGCGGCGATTGGGTCCGCGGGTCACGGAGCTTCGGAACGGGTCGACTGGGCACTAAGAGGACGTACAGGTACGTGCTTGTGCCCAGCCCTGCCATTCTGCCGACGTACATCTGCAGGAGGCGGTCCTTAAGTGGTTAAACATTTCTCTACAAATTTGTTATTTATGGCATTAAGGTTTGAACATGCACTACAGACCAGGGTAATATTTGACGTCAAATTTAAATTTAGTTTTAGTCATACTCTTGACTAAAATGCCATTTCAGTTTTAGTCGACTAATATAGTATCAATTTACTCAACGAAATCAACACCTACAGACTGGTGATCCTAAAAAAGATAAAAATATAAAAATTCTCATGCAGTCACCCATTAACCACTGTGGTGTTGGCGGCTCATTGTTAGCCACTTGCCGTCGCCGCACCGTCATATTACGTCCACAAGGTGGCTCTCCTAGGCGAGACCACGTAAATGGACGTCCTGCCTTTTAGCCGCCACTAGGGACTCCCGTGCGTGTGCCCGGCGGGCGCGATCGCCGCCGGGCACATGCGATCGCTCGGTACAGAGCGGGGAACGGGAGCTGTGTGTGTAAACACACAGCTCTCGTTCCTGTCAGCAGGGGAAATGCTGATTTTCTGTTCATACAATGTATGAACAGAAGATCAGTGTTTCCCCTAGTGAGGCCACCCCCCCCCCCCACAGTAAGAACACACCCAGGCATACTTAACCCCTTCCCCGCCCCCTAGTGTTAACCCCTTCACTGCCAGTGGCATTTTTATAGTAATCTAATGCATTTTTATAGCACTGATCGCTATAAAAATGCCAATGGTCCCAAAAATGTGTCAAAAATGTCCGAAGTGTCCGCCATGATGTCGCAATACCGAAAAAAAAATCGCTGATCGCCGCCATTACTAGTAAAAAAAAAATATTAATAAAAATGCCATAAAAATACCCCCTATTTTGTAAACGCTATAACTTTTGCACAAAACAATCAATAAACGCTTATTGCGATTTTTTTTTACGAAAAATATGTAGAAGAATACGTATCGGCCTAAACTGAGGAAAAAAAATGTTTTTTTATATATTTTTGGGGGATATTTATTACAGCAAAAAGTAAAAAATATTCATTTTTTTCAAAATTGTCGTTCTATTTTTGTTTATAGCGCAAAAAATAAAAAACGCAGAGGTGATCAAATACCACCAAAAGAAAGCTCTATTTGTGGGAAAAAAAGGACGCCAATTTTGTTTGGGAGCCACGTCGCACGACCGCGCAATTGTCTGTTAAAGCGACGCAGTCCCGAATCGCAAAAAGTACTCTGGTCTTTGGGCAGCAATATGGTCCGGGGGGTAAGTGGTTAAGGAGCCAGATTAAATTCTGACAAATCGGGATAGGTTAGTATAAAAGGGATTCTGATATTCTTGATTTAATCCCAACATACCAGAACTGCTGCTGTCCTTTTTGGTGGCGGGGGCTGCTTTTGCAGCAGGCTTTGAAGGTGGAGTTTTCACTGCTGGTTTAGCTGGTGTCTTTTTCTCCTCTTCATCATCACTGGAGTCTGCATGGAGAATAGAAAGTTTTTTTGTATAACCACCACAGTACATTAAAGCGGGGGTTCACCCAAAAAAAAAAAAATTCTAACATTACATTGAGCCGAGTTGTGAGAATGACATTATGCTGACCTTTTTAATTTTATTGCCGTACATACCGTTTTATCTATATTTTCACCGCGGCTTCCGGGTATATAAACTGCGGGACTGGGCGTTCCTATTCACATGCCAATTGATTGACATGCTTCCGACCGGTGCATACAGCGCGTCACGAGTTGCCGGACTGTGAGTCGGCTCTATACGGCGCCTGCGCACCGACGTTCGGCTTCTTTCTTGCTTCCGACCGGCTGTATGAGCCGGTCGGAAGCATGTCAATCAATTAGCATGTGAATAGGAACGCCCAGTGTGGTCTTTGGCCCTATTCACACCTAGCTTTGCGCTATAGCGTTAAAAAATAGCGCCTGCAATCCGTCCTCAAACAGCTGCTCCATTGTCTCCAGTGTGAAAGCCAAGAGGGCTTTTACACTGGAGCATTGTGCTAGCAAGACAGTAAAAAAAGTCCTGCAAGCCACATCTTTGGAGCGGTGTATACACCGCTGCTGCCCATTGAAATCAATGGGACAGCACCGCTATACTGCCCACAATGCGCTGTTTGAGCAGTGCATTGCGGGCGGTTTTAACCCTTTGTCTGCCACTAGCGGGGGGGGGGGGGGTAAAACCGCCCTGCTACCAGCCGAAATGCGCCGCAAATCCGCCCATAGCGTCGGCGGTAAAAATAGCGGAGTATTACCGCCGACACTGAGCGGCTCAGTGTGAAAGAAGTCTAAAAGCTAGAATGCCAAACATTCTATTCTAGCTGCCAGAGTTAACGCTAGATCCAATTAGGCAAACCCTGTAAGAAACATTCCATCCAAGTAAAGAACATACCACTGATATGAAGTGCAGAGGAGGAATACATTGTAAGGGAGGGGCAGACAAAAAAAAAAAAAAAGTTTATATTGTGTTTGTGTACACAAATTCATTTTAGAGCCGGTTCACACTGGGGCGACCTGGGATCCGACTTCAAGTCACGCGGTCGAGAAAATGAATGGAAGTGAATGGGAGCAGTCTTAGTCCCCATTCACACCTAGGCGTTTTGTCGCCTGTAGTGTGACGCCGCTGCCGCCAGAGGGCTGGAAACACATTGCCCTCTATGGACATGGTTCACATCTCCACGCCGAACGCCTGCCGCCTGAAAAAAGGTCCCGGACCTTTTTCAGGCGGCTTTCGGGAACCATCTCCATAGAGGGGCACATCTAGGCGGACAATCGCGGTACAAAACGCCGCGATTTCGTCCACCTAGATGTGAATGGAGCCTCAATGTACACTACTGAAGTCGCTCCGACTTCAGAAAAGATTTCTGTACTACTTCAACCCGACCTGTACCCATTGATTTCAATGGAAGTCGCCTCCAAGTCGGATCCTCAGTCACAGTGAGGAAACTTTACAGGAAGTCGCCCCAGTGTGAACCTGTTCTAAGGCAAGCTCCTCTCTCCCACAGGGGAACTCCACGCCAAATTTTAAATAAAAAAACTGGCATGGGTTTCCCTCCAGGAGCATACCAGGCCTTTAGGTCTGGTATGGATTTCAAGGGGAACCCCCTATGTTGAAAAAAACGCTGTGGGGGGGGTCCCCCCAAATGCATACCAGAGACTTATCCGAGCACGCAGACTGGCCGGTCAGGAAAGGGGGTGGGGACGGGCGAGCGCCCCCCCCCCCTCCTGAACCGTACCAGGCGGCATGCCCTCAACATGGGGGGGTGCGCCACACACAATCTTACCAGAACTGTCAGAACTACTGGCATCCTTTTTGGCTGCAGCAGCAGCTTTGGGAGTTTTGGATGGCGTCTCTTTCGCAGCAGCAGCTTTGGCTGGCGTCACTTTGGCAGCAGGTTTTGCTGGTGGCGTTTTTGCTGTGGGCTTAGCCGGGGCCTTTTTCACCTCTTCATCATCACTTGAGCCTGGGTAAAAAAAAAAAAAAAAAGTTACTACATTACATTCTGTTCACTTTATGAAAGCCTTAGGTGTTTAGATACTGAAGTTGAATGCCAAACTTTTTGCCACATACATGCAATAGGTCCTGTGCACAACAGCACTTTAACCCATACCTGGTAAAATCCAGCACACATGAGAAATTCCTTATTGGCTCAGTACAGACAAGTTGTTTACTGACATGATCTACAGTTTTAGACATAAGCTGCAAAACATTTTACAGCTAAATTACTGAGCATTTAGTCTAAACTGCAAGTTGGGAACAGATTGACAAATGATTTCCAGTGTTTTGTATTTCTTAGTAATCAGTGTTCAGTTTTTGTGTAACATCAGCACCATTTGTTTAGCAATGTGATAAGATACTTTGAGTCTGATGCCACTCACCAGAGCTGTCAGAAGAGCTGGAATCCTTTTTTGCTTGCACAGATTTAACAGCACCCTTAGCAGGTACAGTTTTTTTCACTGTAGTAGTCTTGCCAGCTGGTGTTTTCACTACTGGTTTAGCGGTCTCATCTTCATCATCACTAGAGTCTGAATCACTGGACTCTGCCTTGGCTTTATTTGCAACAGGTTTAGATAATGCAGGGGACTTGGCTTTATTTGCAACAGGTTTAGATAATGCAGGCGCCTTTCCTGGAGTGGTCATGGCTACGAATAGAATAAAAAAAAATGTTTTAAATAAAGTACAGATCATACAATAAGAAAGGAAAATTTAGCTGGGAAGAGTGCTTGCAATGATTTAGACAATTCTAGTCAACACACACACACACACAGTGCCTGCCACCTGTAGGCAGCAAGTCTTGCCAGTCAATCAAAAAATGTGTTATTATATGGGCGTGTAGCAACCAAATGAAACAGACAGGTAACTGATTAAATCCATGGAACAAAGAAAAATACCTTTCTTTGCTGACTGTTCCTCCTCACTATCTGAGGAATCACTGCTGCTTTCTGCCTTCTTAGCTTTTGCCTTGGGAGTAGCTTCTTTCTTGTGGAATGCAGGCGGAGGTACAGCACTGTATGCACCTACAAATTGTTACACAGCAATAAGTGATTTCCATGCTGAACACAAGAATCACACGTACCTTGTCATAATAGTCACATATAATCTAGCTATAACTATCCAGCAATACAGCTGAATGCTGCAAATCCTGTTTTTACAAACATTTTAGAAGCTAAATGTTTGTGTGACATGGGAGATGCATGCATGTAACTTTCTCTACACTGCAGGTTTACAGCTTATTTTGTGCAGGGGGGTAATGACTAAAGTGATATACTTTATCAATTGTTCCCACAAAAGACTGTGCGTCAACACCAGTCCACTGAAGCCACTAATCTTCATTGCCCAGCCAGTCATAGCTCTTATGTCACCATGCACAATGCAACACCAGCTGTCCCATATTGGATGTGAAGATGCAGAGGATTAACCCACAACCTAGTATGTAGGAGCACATTGGTTGCATGGGTAGCAAGAAATAAGTATATGGCCTTATCCTCTAGGCAAAATGAGTAGTTAACCACTTAAGGACAGAGGTGTTTTTCAGATTTGATGTTTACAAGACAGTTTTTTTTGCTAGAAAATTACTTAAAACCCCCAAACATTATATATATATTTTAACACCCTAGAGAATAAAATAGCGGTCATTGCAATACTTTTCGTCACACCGTATTTGGGCAGCGGTCTTGCAAGCGCACTTTGAGAAAAAAAAAAAAAACACTTTTGAATTAAAAAATAAGACAATAAATTTGGCCCAATTTTTTTATATATTGTGAAAGATAATGTTACGCCGCGTAAAATGATACCCAACATGTCACGCTTAAAAATTGCGCCCGCTCGTGGCATGACGTCAAAATGCACTAGCTTTTGACCCTTAAAAATCTCGATAGGCGGCGTTTAAAAAATTCTATAGGTTTCATTTTTTGAGCTACAGAGGTCTAGTGCTAGAATTATTGCTCTCGCTCTAACGATCGCGGCGATACCTCACTTGTGTGGTTTGAACACAGTTTTCATATGTGGGCACCACTCGCGTATGCGAGCACGTCGGGGCGCTTAAAAATTTTTTTTTTTGTTTTATTTTTTACACCGAAATAAAAAAAATGTATCACTTTTATTCCTATTACAAGGAATGTACACATCCCTTGTAATAGAAAAAAGTATGACAGGTCCTCTTAAATATGAGATCTGGGGTCAAAAGCTAGTGCATTGTTGGTTCACTTACATTTTCCTTCGACTTCCCTTCCAAATTTTTTTTAATTTGTTTTCTTTGTCTGAATTTCTCATTTCTTTTCTTGTTCCTCCTCAGTAAGGTTTTCAGTAAGCTGTTCTAAATGACTTTCCACCGCTCAGATGATGGTGGAAAGCTTACCGAGGACAAACAGGAAGTGAGAAATTCAAACAAAGAAAAAAAAAAAATTTTAGAAAGGAAATCGAAGGAAAAGGTAAGTGAACCAACAATGCACTAGCTTAAAGGAACCAATTTAGAAAATAAAAGATGAACCATTACAACCCCTTTAACCCTTTCAGTTAAAAAAAGGGGGGGGGGAGCTTTCTTATACCCCGGGTTTCAACGTAGCTCACAAGCCCTGAACAGTATTGTACAAAAAATGGTGTGTGCATTTTTTTTTTTGCTTTGACATCTAAGCAGTCATCATAGGCCATAATTTCTCACCTTGCTTTGGTTTAGGTTTTGCTGCAGGTTTCTCATCCTCAGAACTGTCTGAAGAGTCATCACTGCTGGAGCCTTTTTTCTTGCTGCCTGCCACCTTCACTGCAGGTTTGGACACTGCAGGGGATTTCACTGCAGGAGCAGGAGCAGCAGCAGCTTTGGCAGGAGTTTTTATAACGGACTGCAAAATAAATTTTAAACAAGTTACATTTTTATTAAGCCACACCAAGCATAGTGGTTACAATAAACTTGAACTGAAATATACATCTACCGATTATGACCTTTGCTTCTGAAAATGTTAACTGGTGGCCTTTTAAGTTTAAGCCGATTGTTAATGACTATAGACATAAATCTGGAAAAGCAACGCATTCAGTAGTGCCAAATTCACTCCTAATCTGCAATGCTTGCTTCAAGTTAGTCACTCGGTATACAAATTTTTGTAGAAGCATGTCAGAGCAATCAACGTCCCTCAGTAAAGTTTTAAGTCATCTTACACTGTGCAGCCTAAAAACCTCAGTGTTTTCAGGCATACAAGCATATTTTTAAACACTGAACTAAATGCAGACCACATTTATGCATGTTCTTAAGTGCATGAAATGGAAACTGACTTACCAGTAAATCCCATATCTTGGAGGACAAAACATCCCCAAGTGCATCCTCATAACTCCACCCACCGCATACGACTCCAGTAATTTAGCTAGCAAAAAGGGGGAGGTGGAACTTGTGTCCTGTACTCCAAGATAGGAAATTTGATTAACCACTAAATTCCCTATTATCTTAACCATACAGTACAGCAAGTAACAGACCATGGAATGAACCCAAGTAATAAACAGGTCAGCAACATCACAAACAGGCCCACAAAACAGTAAACGGACCCATAACAAAAGATTCTAACTAGCACTTGTAGTTAGAAATTTGCATTAGCAGAGGCCTGAAGATGGCAATCTTGCAAAACTGAAAACGGATGCTTGATACTGGAAAACCCAAAAAAACACCAGATCTGGTGAAATGAACCCTGACAGGAAAGGAAGGAACCAGTTCCTTGAAGGCATAAGCTCTGGAAATGAAATGTTCCGACCACATACCGGCAGTGCAGTAAAATCTCATCGATGTGTTTTGGGGTAGGATTCAAGGGGAAGAGGGACAATATCCATACCGAGATGAAACTACCACCTTGTGAAAGAAGGAGGGTCTGGATTTCAGGATCACCTTGTCCTCATGCAAGGCAAGAAAGGCTTTTTACAAGAAAAAGCCACCAACTCAAAGAGACACCTAAAAAAGGAGGTAGAAGCCACTGAAAAGGCCACCTTAAACCCAAGATCCTCAAATGGGATAAATGATAAGGGAGGTTTTTGAACAACCGTTACGTACCAGATTCAGATCCCAGGGAGACAGGAAGTCAGAACAAGGAGAATGCATAGCCAAAAGGTTTCTGGAATAGAATGGACAAAGCAGAAATCTGCAGATACTGGTTCAGACCAAGCTGGGAGGAGGAGGGCCAGTTTCTGAGAAATAAAATATTTTTGGGGTTGAGGTGCCTGCTCTTGCAGCAACCAAAGAAGGCCATCGAGATGCAACAGTAGATACGATAAGGGGTAGATTTTTCCACCTTGGGCAAGGTGGGAATGAGGGTCAACAATGACCCTATTCTTTCAAATCTGGGTTTCAAACAGGTGGAACAGAGGGTCGCATGACAGGAGGTCTGGCCTGTGTGGAAGGCTTGTCCACCAGGAGTCTGTATATCAAGTTCTCCTGGGCCAATTTGGAGTGACTAGGATCACCAGAATCCAGTCTTACTATATCTTGTGCAGCAGTCGAGGAAGAATCTTCACTGGAGGGAATGCATACACTAGTCTGAATGTGAATAATACCTGGCCAATATGTCCAGTTTCTTGTTGGCTCTGTAGCCTGCAATGTCCACATCTGATGATCTCCTTTACTGACAATCAGTAAGATCTCAGGGTGGAGGGACTACTCCACTAATTCCAGGCATAGATTTTTTTTAATCAAAGTCCCCTTGCCACGTTTCCACTCCTGGCATGTAGACAGTTGTATTGTGGTTGAGCACCATGGAGGAGATCAGGTTTGCTATAAAGGTTGTGTTTGGAACAGAGAAAAGGGAACCACCTCAAGAAAGAAGACCACCATGAGGCCCAGAACACTCAAACAGAAGAGTTGAGGGGTGCCCGTTTGACCAGAGAGGCCAACAGTTGGACCTCCGAGAACAGAGAAGCAACCTTTTTCCTGGTGAAGAAAAATTTTGGCCTGGATTATTTCCAAGATTAGCCCCCACAACTTCATAAAAAAGGGGTGCAGGGCAGTGTTCTAGAAGTTAATTAGCCATCCGAAAGTTTGAAGAGACTGGATTGTCTTTTGAATGTTGAAGGAAAGGAGCCTGGTTGAGTAATCTCAGTAATGGAGTAATCTCAGGTAGGTTGTCAAGGTATTACATGATAGATCTTAGCAGGGTCAGGAGTGGAGCAAGCACTTTTAGGGCGATTCCTAGTGTAGTGGAGAAGCCGAACGGCAAGGCAAAAAAAGTGTAGAAAGCAATGGTGTAAGGAAAACATGGGATTGTGAGGACAGGCATCTTGAAAGTCCACTGATGCCAGAAATCCCCCTGAACAGAGAAGCGATAACAGATCATGCAAACTACATGTACATTGAATCAAGGAGTGGAGATAGAATTTCTATTTTGTAGCCAAGGGAAAGGACAGACTGAACGCAGAGGTCTGGGATGTCCGACAGGTCCGAGGCTTGCAACAAAAAGGATGGATTAGCCTTTGAGAGAAAAGGTAGTAGCAGCTGTAGCATACTTAACGTGTGCCCTAAACAAACTTTACAGGTCAGTTTGCTGCTGTTGGGTCTGGTTCCCAAGACATACATCATGGGCAACCAATCTAGAAACTTAATGACCCCTAAAACAATGAATAAGCAGTTGGATCTTAATAAGCGTCAGTTGGTGTAGTGAAGTAAAGAATGTTAAGAAAACTGGGGTTGTTCCCAGCAAAGAACACATGCGCACACATCCAAGGCTGTTCACTTCACTGGGTTTATGTCAGGGTTTACATCCACTTTAAAACACCTTAGAAGCAATCAAGCGACTGTAGCTGCCAAATCTCTTCTAAAATAGAAAAAATTATTTGCGACGTTTGCTTATATACCAATACCGCCACTTCTGCAGTAGTTAAAATCAGATTTAAAAAAAAACACCACACTTGTTAGCCACTTTTGCAAGATTGACCAAACAGATGAAAGCAATATAGCACGAACAAATTATACATTCATGTTTGCAATCAAAAGTCGGTCAAAAATAGCTAAACTTGCTAGAAATGCGTCTTGTGTATAGAAAAATTAGAGCCAATGTGGACCTGTTACGGATGCAAACTGCTGATTAATAGGGGGGGGAAAAAAGCACCATTCTACCTTTGCCGCTGCACTGTCATCCGACTCTTCACTGCTACTAGTATCCGATTTCCGTGTTTTTGCTGCTGGAGTTGTTTTTGCTGCTGGAGTTGTTTTTGCTGTAGCTGAAAAAGGAAAAACATTTTAAAAGATAAAAGAAAAGAAAAGTGAAATAGCCACCCCCATGAAAGAACTTTCTGAAAAACATTAATACATTTCTTTAGCTATATATGCACCGTCTAATGCCTTTACGGTACCAGCCAACTCCTGGCTACTGCAAATTATTCTTTGCATTAATTTGTCCTAAAAGCGATAGTCTATTTTTAAAACATGTTATACTAACCTGCTCTGTGCAGTGGTTTTGCATAGAGCATCCTGCCCCCTTTCTCCTGTTGAGTGCCCCCACAGTGTCTGTTAAATAAAAAAGCAGTCAATCTGTACTTTATATCAGTGTCTCCCGACGCTCACGCAACTCCAGCTGACGTCAACCGGGGAGGAGAAAGCAGAGAAGTCACGTGAGCGCCAAGAGACGCTCTGATAAGGTATAGATCCACAGCTTTTTTTATACAACACAGGCACAATGTTATTTTAAAGAGGGGATGGTATGTTTCTATTGTAGTTATGATGGCAGCAGGAGGGGAGAGCTGGGGAGTGGACAGAGCCGACAGGGAGGGTGGAAGGGAAGCAGAGGAGAGCTGCAAATGATGGAGGCACAGAAACAGACTACGTGTCAGGGCTCAGCAGCCATGATAAACCCGTAGTCAGTTTACAGGAGGAGGGCAGGATCAGATAGAAAGGGGCCAAACTACACACCACAAGCACTGTGCCATTATTCATTCTTTAAGGGAACAGAACTTATTTTTTTATTTTTAGGGTAACACTTTAAAAGCAGTCACATGAAAATGTACTTAACACCCAAATATTTTCTGAACTTGCTCAGCATTCCAACTATTTACATTCCAATACTGCCCCCACTACAGTGCATGTGATGGCAGGAGTAAAAGGGTTAAGGAACAGTTTTCACAGGTACGGTCACACTTGTAGGAAAAAAAATTATAATTTCTTACATGGCTGTGCTGGGGACTTTGCCACAGGGGACTTGGCAGGAAGAGCCTGTTTTTTCTTGGGAGGTTCATCTTCTGAACTGCTGGAGTCTGAACTTGAATCTTTTGCCGCTTTCTTTTGAGGTGGAGCCTTCACATTTGCCACCTTTGCCAGGGGTGTAGTCTTTTGCTGTGTGAAGATAAAATTAAATAAGCTTAAGTGCACAACATCAGTGTATAATAATGCTACCATACAAGCAGATTAAAACATAAGTACCGTATATACTCGAGTATAAGCCGACCCGAATACAAGCCGATGCACCTAATTTTACTACAAAAAAAAAAAAAAAAAAACTGGGAAAACTTACTAACTCGAGTAGAAGCCTAGGGTGTCCATCTGCATGTCTCACTGTGTCCATCACTAGATTTACATTTAACATGGGAGTATATAGAAGTGTTGCCCGGCTTTGAGGGGAGGGGGAAAAAAAAAAAAAAACGTAGGTCCCCAGACAGCAAACTTTGCACACTTGTAGAGGAGAACTGGGGCTATATGTGTGCCAAGTTTCGGGTCCAGGGGACACATGACCGGCCGGTTCCGGGTACCCAAATTTCAGGAGATCAGGCACAAAATGGTGACTCTAGTATAAGCCGTGGGGGGGGGGGGGGGGGAGTCATTTTCAGTGTTTACTTCCTCCTCAACTGAACAAGCTGTAGTTAGAAGTGGATTGGCTTTCATGCACAGCTGCATCAGATTCTTAATGCTCAAGTTTTAGTAAATCTCCCCCCAAGGGTCCATTCACACTTCGGCACTGCAGTACTTTAAAGGGGTTGTAAAAAGGTACAATTTTTTCCCCTAAATAGCTTCCTTTACCTTAGTGCAGTCCCCCTTCACTTACCTCATCCTTCCATTTTGCTTTTACATGTCCTTATTTCTTCTGAGAAATCCTCACTTCCTGTTCTTCGGTCTGTAACTCCACACAGTAATGCGAGGCTATCTCCCTGGTGTGGCGTGTCGTGCTTGCCCCCTCCCTTGGACTACAGGAGAGTCAGGATGCTCTCTACGTTGCAGATAAAGGAGCTGTGTGTTAGTGGGTGTCCTGACTCTCCTGTAGTCCAAGGGAGGGGGCGAGCACCGACACTCCACACCAGGGAGAAAGCCTCGCATTACTGTGTGAAGTTACAGACAGAAGAACAGGAAGTGAGGATTTCTCAGAAGAAATAAGGACATTTAAAAGCGAAGGATGAGGCAAGTGAAGGAGGACTGCAGTAAAGGTAAAATGAAGCCATTTAGGAAAAAAACAAAAATTATATATATATATATATATATATATATATATATATATATATATATATATATATATATATATATATATATATATATAACCTTTACAACCCCTTTAAAATACACACTGGGGTTGATTTACTAAAAACTTGTGTTAAAAAAAAAAAATCTGGTGCAACTGTGCATGGTAACCAATCAGCTTTTAACGTCGGCTTGTTCATATAAGCTTTGACAAAAAAAAAAAAACCAGACAAACCTGGAAGTTGATTGGTTTCTATGCAGAGCTGCATCAGATTTTGTAAATTAACCTTAGTGTCTTAGTGTGTTAATGCAGCTCATTTAATATGAATGGGTTTCCGATGCACCACAATGCAGGCCAAAATGGACTTGACTAATTTTTCCATGCCAGGGGCACCAAAAGTGCACAGTGCGGTGTGAGCGAGTTGCCTACTACCAGCTCAATGAGAAAAAAAAAAAAAAAGAAGGAGGTAGAAGACTGCATTTAAACCCCCTAGTCCCATGCAGTAACGGCTCATTAAAGAAAAGCTTCTTACAGGAAGTGGATTTTTGGTTTCCTCTTCAGAGTCAGAATCTTCACTGCTGCTTTCAGCTTTCTTTTTTGCAGGCACTTTAGTCACTGGCTTTTTGGCTGCTGCCGGTACTAAAAAAAACAAAAAAACAAAAATTAGCAAAAAAAAAAAAAATAATAATATATATACACACATAAATCACATTTAGTAAATCCATCCTATACATTAACCACTTCCATACAGGGCACTTACGCACCTTCCCGCCCAAGCCAATTTTCAGCACTGTCACACTTTGAATGGCAATTGCGCGGTCATGCTACACTGTACCCAAACAAAATTGGCGTCCTTTTTTCCCCACAAATAGAGCTATTCTTTGGTGGTATTTGATCACCTCTGCCATTTTTTTTTGTGCAACAACTAGTTTATTTTTTTTCTGTTCATTTTTTTGTAAATAAGTAAGTTTTCTCTTTCAATTACGGGCACTCATGGGCACCGATGAGATGGCACTGATGGACATCGATGAGGTGGCACCGATTGGCGGCGCTGGTATGCTGTACTGATGGGCACTCATGGGCGGCACCGATGGGCACTCATGGGCGGCACCGATGGGCACTCATGGGCGGCACCGATGGGCACTCATGGGCGGCACCGATGGGCACTCATGGGCGGCACCGATGGGCACTCATGGGCGGCACCGATGGGCACTCATGGGCGGCACCGATGGGCACTCATGGGCGGCACCGATGGGCACTCATGGGCGGCACCGATGGGCACTCATGGGCGGCACCGATGGGCACTCATGGGCGGCACCGATGGGCACTCATGGGCGGCACCGATGGGCACTCATGGGCGGCACCGATGGGCACTCATGGGCGGCACCGATGGGCACTCATGGGCGGCACCGATGGGCACTCGTGTGCCAATCAGTGCCTATTTGTGGGCACTGATAGGCTTTTTTTTTTTTTTTTTTTTTAAGGTTTTTTTTAATGCCCAGAGAGACTTTACCGAGATCGGTGTTGCGGGGTGTCAGACTGACACCCTGCAACAACGATCGCCGCGATGCGCGCCCCCGGGGGCGCGCAGCGACTCAGAATCCTGAGGACGTCACAACGTCCAGTCAGGATTCTACAACCACTTTGCCGACGTCAATATGTCATTGGCGGGCGGCAAGTGGTTAACATCTCACCATGTTTTGTGGGATGTGCGTATGCATCTATGTGGCCTCACGAAAGTGGATCTGTGAGGCCGCATATATGCACTACAGCGTTTGTGTTGGGATCACACTGCATAGCGCGCTTTCAGTACAGAGACAAACTATTTTTTTTTATTCAATTTGCAGATTTTTTCCATAGTCACATACGGCACACCTCCCTAGTACTT